>NC_081181.1:18202433-18502433 GCF_029867415.1 Vicia villosa | reverse complement strand
ATTCAAAGGAATCTCCCCATCCAGTTGGTTGGATATCCTCAATTGCAATCTTGTAACTTTCAGGTGCAGTATATTTCACCATATAATCAAATTTTCCACTTGGTTGTCCCAAAGTGTCCCAGATTTCTGCAGGAACAGGCTCAGTTTCATTGCCTTTGGATTTCTCTGACGGAGGATATGGTTCTTCCTGAGATATGTATCCCGAGTCATTGAGATAACATTTCCATTCTTCTTCAGGATCAGGTAGACCTTCTTCGATGCATTCCTCAATAAGGACATTGACCTCTTGAGGAATTGGGTTAAGGAACCCTCCACTATGGAACGTTTCTTTGATCGGACGAAGGGTTTCATCCTTCTTGGTGCAGTTTGAGAATGTTGGTGAACATCCGAGACCTGCTCTAGTTTCATTCTTGGTCGGGATCACAACTTGCCCCCAGCCAGTGGTAGTTCCATCTTTCACTACTTTTACTGCCTCTTTGTAAGAAGAAATTGATGCTTTCTTTTTGGAAGACTCGTCTTCTAAAGAGAGACCTTGGAACTGAGTTCCTTCCACATCATCAGCACCGATGAAAGAGAAATTGGATAAATGACTCACCATTAAGGCTTGCTCCCCACTTATTGTTACCAATTTTCCATTTGTCACAAACTTTAACTTTTGATGGAGCGTAGAAGTCACTGCCCCTGCTTCGTGGATCCATGGTCGTCCCAACAGACAGCTATAAGCAGCTTGAATGTCCATGACCTGGAAGGTGATTTGAAATGTATGTGGACCAATTGTCATGGGAAGGTTGACTTCACCGATAACAGATTTTCGCGATCCATCAAATGCTTTGACAACTACACCACTGAACTTCATAGGCATTCCTTGGTAAGACAAGCGAGCAAGAGTCGTCTTTGGCATCACATTCAAGGAAGATCCGGTGTCTACTAACACATTGGACAAAGAGTCTGACTGACAGTTCATAGAAATGTGCAAAGCAAGATTGTGATTTCTGCCCTCCTCGGGGAGTTCTTCATCACAGAAGCTTAAATTGTTGCAAGCAGTTATGTTGGCTATTATCCCATCAAAGTGATCAACAGTCACATCATGATCTACAAAAGCTTGATCTAAGACTTTCATCAGGGCTTCCCTGTGGGCTTCTGAATTCAACAGCAATGAAAGTATTGAAATTTTTGAAGGAGTCTGCATAAGCTGATCCACAATCTTGTATTCACTTCTTTTGATAAGCTTCAAAATTTCATCAAAGTCTGGATTGACATTGGTTCCACTGGATTGACCAACATCAATGTTTGTATTACTGACAGGAGTTTCCTCAGGATTCCCCACTGGCGTATTGACAGGATTTTGCCTGGTTGCAGGAGCAACAGGCTGCTTTGGAGGTAGTGGAGTATACACACGTCCACTTCTTGTTACACGACTTACATCAGCGATGTTTACGACAGATGAAAGAGTTGGTAAAGGAACTTCTTGTCCGTCCTTTATCATTGTGGCATTGTAGTTGTATGGAACTGCCTTGTCAGAGTCATAAGGAACAGGTCCAGGTAAACAAATGATCAAAGGAGCAATAGGAACCTTCGGCTTGTTGTAAGTAACTTCCATGCGCTCAGGCATGTTGAAATGAGGAATGATGACGTTAACTGTAGGCATTTCCGAGTTGATATCTGAGACTAAAAGCTCATGCGGATAACATCCTATCATGTTAACTTCATTTTCATCCCTATTTCGGTAGATCTGAAGAGTACCATTATCCAACAGAACTTGGAGATCTCTTCTCACAATTGAACATCCGTGAGGATCTACACAACATATTCTACAGGAACCGTATTGATGCTGGCGAAAATTCTGCCCCCGACAAAGAGTGGCGTGCATTTGTACCAAATTGGCTCTTGAGAAATTGATATTATAGACCCGGTATGGACCAGGACATCCATACACCATGTTTACAACATGCCCTCCATGATTGGGCAGCGGATTTGCTTGCACATTTGGATTCAAATTTCTGAAAGAGAGAAGATTAGATCTAACCAACCTCTGAACTTCATATTTCAAAGCTATGCAATGCTCAAGATCATGGCCAGGTGCTCCTTGATGATAAGGGCATGAGACCTCAGCTTTGTACCACCATGGGAGTCTCTCAGGTACTGGTGGTGGTGCTTTAGTTTGAATAAGGCCTCTTTCAATCAGTGCAGGGTACAATTCTGTGTAGGTCATCGGAATCGGATCAAACTGTGGAGCTCTTTGCACACGATTCTGATTATTGTTCAGCTGCTGAGCCTGTGGTCGAGGCTGTTGTTGCTGAAACTGTGGGGTAAATCCCGGATTCGGTGCTGAATTAACGACTGGCGCAATAGCAGCAATCTGTTGTCGACGATTGATATTTCCTCTTGGCTTCCCTTGGGATACCATGTCAACACTTTGTTCTTTCTTCTTTGGGAAACCACTTCCGAACTTTTTGGTTCCACTCGAAGATCCACCTTCTTTAGTCAAACGTCCTGTTCGGACTCCTTCTTCTAGACGCATCCCCATGTTTACCATTTCGGTGAAATCACTTGGAGCACTAGCAATCATGCGTTCATAATAAAACGGACTGAGAGTATTCAAGAAGATCTTTGTCATCTCTTTTTCTTTTAATGGTGGATTAATCTGAGCAGCAGTTTCTCTCCATCGTTGGGCGTATTCTTTGAAAGCTTCATGGTCTTTCTGAGCCATGGATCGGAGCTGATCTCTGTCTGGAGCCATATCCGAGTTATACTTGTATTGTCGGACAAAGGCCTCACCTAGGTCATTGAAAGTCCGAATATTAGTGCTATCCAAGCCTGTGTACCACTTCAGTGCGGCACCAGTCAAACTGTCTTGAAAGTAATGGATAAGCAACTGATGATTATCTGCATAAGTAGACATCTTCCTGGCATACATCACAAGATGACTTTGTGGACATGAACTTCCTTTGTACTTCTCAAAGTCAGGGACCTTGAACTTAGCTGGTATTTGTACACTGGGAACCAAACATAGCTCCTGGGCATTCTTTCCAAACAAATCTTTGCCACGGATAGCTTTAACTTCCAGTTGAATCTTGTTAAACTGCTCTTGGAGATCTCCCACAAGATTACGCTGATTTGTGCTATCACCCTGATCATGGTAAATCTCATTGCCATCATAAGGAACAGTGTGAACCGTAGGGGTCGGAACTGTCATAGTGGGTTGAGAAAGTGCCATAGTGACTTGAGAAAAAGTTACCCCCTGATTTGGAGTAAATGCTGAACCTTGCGCAGCAGGCGCTTCAGTTGTAGCTGTTTGAACCCCAGAGAAATTATGGCGGAAACCTGTACCAAAGCTGAAAGGCGGGCCCCAACCTTCTGGCATGGAGAAAGATGGAATACCGAATGCAACTGTAGAAACTGGAGTAGTGACTTCAGATGTTACCGCTGCTTGACTGTTGGGTGGCGGCGACTGATTCTGTGCGGCCATTAAAGAGTCAACCAGAGTAGTGAGACTTTCCAACTTTTCCTGAAGAGTGGTCACTGTACCACGGAGCTCAATATTCTCTTGTTCAGAGTGTTCCATTACTCTTCTTCTGTTCGAACGAGTATTGTATCTGTGATCTGATTGCGAGCGCGGTCGAGAAACTTTGAGACGCGACAGCTTGACGATCTAATGGAGAAAGATCCAAAAGATGAGACTCTATACAACAGACTCGATATGCAGAATGATGTATGCAAAAAGAAATTTTATGATTTTTCCAAACATTTTAAAGATTATTCTCTTGCAAACATTTGAACACAAACAAATCTTTTATTCATTTATTATTTTTTTATTTTATTACAATAATTGGAAATGTTACAACATTGGAGCGTAGCTCCTTACAAAAGCAAATAATAAAAAAAACTAAACAAATCCTAAGCATCTTCATCAGACGAAGAACCAAATGCATTGTGCAGCTTGAGCTTCATGATTTCTTTCCCATAGTAAGCTTTCAACTCGGCCTTTTCAGCTCTCAGTTTGTCGACAACATTCTTCCAATCATCAGGAGTCGGAGCGTTGCTTGTCGAGGCTTCAAGATTCTTCTTGCTTTCTTTGATGTATCTTCTGATTGCGGCATCCTTCCGACGAATCTTCTCATCTTTGCTCATGAGCCATCCATCTTGATAATAGAGAGTTTCTTCGTGATCTTTCACTCTTTTCTTCAACTTTCTATTTTCCTCATCAGTTTTACGAAACTTTTCTTCCCAAGCATTTTTTTCTAACCTCATCTTGGCTAAAATCTCTTGGTATTCTTCCGTAGTGTCAATGGGAATGTTAGGTAGTTGAGACACCACAGGGAACATGGGTTTTTCATAATCATAAGGCATTTGAAACTCCTTTGCTCTTTTCTTTACCCAGCAGGTATAGGCGTTTGTAGCAATGCAGTTTCTTTCCCCACCTTTTTCTTTTCTTCGGACGTCGTACCAAGCTCTCACCATTCTTGTCTTCAACCTTTGAGGATCTTCCCCTTCTCGGTAAAAGTAGCATTCCACTGTGAGACCAATGGGTTTAGCTGAATTTGCATACCCGAGTTGTCGTCGGGCTAGGACCGGATTGTAGTTAATTCCTCCTTGTGTGCCAATGAGAGGTACGTTGGCGAACTCCCCACAACTATCAATGGTTTCTGTACCACAGCGAGCCAAGGTATACCAATGAATATCATTGTCAGTAAGGGACATAAGTCTTCGAGGCCAACGTAAGCCTTCTCGGTTTTCCGTGAAAATAGGGGACTTAGGTAGGTGTGAAACAATCCATTTGTACAAAAGAGGTGCACAACATACAATGATTCCACCACCTTGGCGATTCCTATGATGGATAGAGAAATACGTGTCACCAAGCAAAGTCGGAACAGGATTTCCAATCAGAAAGATCTTTATGGCGTTGATATCAACAAAGTCGTTGACGTTGGGAAACAGAACCAACCCATAAATGAGCAAGGCTAATACAGCTTCAAAAGCTATCATGCTACCAGTGTCAATGAAATCAAAGGCTTTCTTTATTAGAAACTGCGAAGTCAAACCCGGAAAATTTCCTTTGGTAGTCCAATTACTTTCTATTTCAGATTTCTTCAAGTGGATACTTGCTGCAATGACTGGTGATTTAGGAATGGCTTCCAAACCATTGAAAGGTATTTTGTCAGACACAGGAATACCCAAAAGATCGGCGTATTCTTCCAAGGTTGGTACCAACTGATAGTCTGGAAAGGTAAAACACCGGTAGACGGGATCATAAAACTGAACCAGAGTTTTGAGAAGTCCTTCATCAACATGAGTGTTCAAGATAGGCAAAAGCTTTCCATGGCTTTTCCTAAAATCAGAAGGATTTTGTACAGAAGATGCTAACTCTTTCAGCCTTTCCACATTAGGCATTTTGAAATCATACTTTTTGGTATGCCTTTTTACCCACTCCATAACTTAATCCTATAATGTTTGCAAAGAAAACTCTCTAAATTTTTTTTGGAAAAATCATGTTTTTATGGAAAAAGATGGGTTTTTTAATGAATGTATGAATGCATGGATGCGTGGATGCCACATATTCAAACATGGTAAAGCAAACATGGTAGTTCAAACATGGTAACGCAAACATGGTACTACAAACATGGTAATTCAAACATAGTACACATAGGTTCAAAGGTCCAGCGTCACGAGCATGAGGTCAGAGAACCAAACATGGGATAGTACTAGGGTTTATCACCTGCAAAACATGTTCTACTGATACGTCAGAGTCTACATTCTTCTTTCGGATATTACCGGCTTGCACAACTGAACTTGTGAGCTAGAAATATTCTCAAGAAAAACTCGTCTGAGTGTGGTTCTCCGCATGACAACTATCCAAGTCTTCACCTGGATCGTTTCTGCACCACGTCCTAATAAGGCCAGGATGGGTTGGGGTTCTACAGCCAACTCAGCTTCTACAGTTCAATGAAAGCAATAATGTCTTCGCAATTGAACTTGCTAAACATATACTACAAACAAGGAACCTCCACTGAGCGGAAGGATTCTCATGCTGACTTTTTAAGGACTGAACTCCTTGTATGCCATACATGACTATACCCTCCACCTAATTCTTATGTGTACTTAATCCGGGTTAGGATTTGTCCATAATGTATCACTTGTAACAGAATCACACAAGTAACAGAACCAAGGAACCACACATGTAACAAAAATAAAAACATAACAAATAGAAATAACCCTTTCTTTGGAAACAATAAAAAGATTTATCCCCAGTGAAGTCGCCATTTTTCTGTCGCGGGCGAAAAACCGTTTTTGTTTCCTCTTTTTTGTGGATGAGACACCTGATGCCTTCTTTGGGCTCGAGTGCTCAAAAAAATGATTTTTCTTTTGTACCGACCAAACTTTTTATTATTTCCAAAGGAGGAAAAGGAAAAAAGCTGCAATAACCTAAAAGTGGGGGGAGAGATCTTTGGGTAAGAGGGTTGGTTATACGAAGGGAAGGTATTAGCACCCAACGTATCTATAGTACTCTATAGGTTTCTTTGTTATGTTTTATTCCATTCTTGTTGTGGTGGAGGTTCTTGTGAAATAGGTGGGACCTAAGGTGTTTGTTTGATTATGCTCGCAAAGATCATCGCGATCCTCTGCATACATATCCCCTAGAGGGAATCAGAGCATCTGTAGCTCGGGGTTTACGGGTGCTAAGGTTTGAATGGTTTTTTTTTGTTTTGTTTTGCTCGCCAAGGATCGACCTTGTGCCTACGTATTCTCAAAGGGATGTTGAGAAAGTCAGAGCAATCGTAGTTCCCACTTATGCTAGTGGAAGCAAAGAAAAATAGACAAATGTCGTCTAAATGCTAGATGTATCTAATCTATATCATCACATACATCTGTTTGATTTTGTTTAAAAAATCTTTTCATTATAAGCCCGGGGCCATGCCACTTAGGGTGCTTAGAATGATAAAGATGTTTTTGTTTAACCAGCCTTGTGGCAAAAACTTTCAATGAAGTCAGCCTTGTGACAAAAAGTTTTAATTAATCAGCCAGCCTCGTGGCAAAAGTTTCAATGAAGTCAGCCTTGTGACAAAAACTTTGATTAATCATCCAGTACGGTGGTAAAACAGTTTGATTGATTAGCCAGCCTTGTGGCAAAAAAAAATTTGATTGATTGATTGTTTGTGATGATATATAAGAGATACTCCTAGTATAGAGATGAAAAATGTCTAATCTCCTAGGGTATTTGTTTTGGATATTGGGGATGCTTATAAGAAGCCCGTGGGTCCTTGTACGAAGCCCAAGAGGAGGCTATCCGAGGGTCCTTGCATTGTAAGCCCAAGAGGAGGCTATGGGAGGGACAATCCAGGGTCCTTGCATTGTAAGCCCAAGAGGAGGCTATGGGAGGGTCACTCATTTGTACAAAGCCCAAGGGGAGGCATGGTATAGTTGGTTTGAGCTCTTAGAGCGATTTCACCGGGAAACCATACTCTATGTCCTAACCTAAACTAGTGGAGATTCTTTGCACGAAGCCCAATAGGAGGCTATGGGGAACCTAGTGTTGTACTAAGTTGAATAAGCATATAACACAAACACACATATGAACAAGTACGAACAAACATGAACAAGTACATGAACAAATATGAACAGTTATACATATTGTTAGAACAAGATTTGTTCTTATCAATTATCTTAGTTTTGATGATAACAATAATATGAATTTTGCTTAAGATAATATGGTACTCTAATCCAATGCAATTTCCCTTTCAGGAAATATATAAAGAGTACGCATAATTCAGCGCTCAGAAGTTGTATCTCAAATGGTTCAGCATGCAACATCAGAACATGGTCTGGCAAGACATCAGAAGATGGTCGAAGCAGAATCAGAACATGGGTCTATGGAAGCATCAGAAGAACATGAGATCAGAAGCACTGAAGATCAGAAGATGGTATCACGCTCAGAAGCACTTCAAGGTCAGAAGATCAGAAGATGCTATGCACCAAGCTGTTTTGACTCTGATGATATTCAAACGTTGTATTCACAAACATCAGATCAGAAGGAAGTACAGGTGGCAGACTACGCTGACTGACAAAAGGAACGTTAAAAGCTACTAAAGGCTACGTCAGTAGACACAGCGTGAACAAGGCTCGAGGTAGTTGACAAAAGCGTATAACATTAAGTGCAATGCTGTACGGAACACGCAAAGCATTAAATGCATTCAACGGTCATCTTCTCAACGCCTATAAATATGAAGTTCTGATGAGAAGCAAGGTTAACCAATTTTTCTACATCTATTCTGTGAATATCAAACTTGCTGAAACGCTGTTCAATCAAAGCTCAGAATCTTCATCAACTCACTACATTGCTGTTGTAATATTTTAGTGAGATTAAGCTTAAACGTTAAGAGAAATATCACAGTTGTGATTATCGCTTTTAAGAAGCATTTGTAATACTCTTAGAATTACATTAAGTTGTAAGGAACTAGAGTGATCAGTGTGATCAGTATACTCTAGGAAGTCTTAGCAGTTGGCTGAGCAGTTTGTAACTAGAGTGATCGTGTTGATCAGAATACTCTAGGGAAGTCTTAGGAGTGAACTAAGCCTAGAGTGATCGTGTTGATCAGTAGACTCTAGAAAAGTCTTAGAGGGTATCTAAGCAGTTGTTCCTGGAGTGATCAGTGTGTGATCAGAAGACTCTGGAAGACTTAGTTGCGGACTAAGTGGAAAACCATTGTAATCCGTGCGATTAGTGGATTAAATCCTCAGTTGAGGTAAATCATCTCTGCGGGGGTGGACTGGAGTAGCTTAGTTAACAGCGAACCAGGATAAAAATAATTGTGCATTTTATTTTTATCGTCCAAGATTTAAAGTCACACTTATTCAATCCCCCCCTTTCTAAGTGTTTTTCTATCCTTCAATTGGCATCAGAGCGCCGGTTCTAAGGTGCAAGCACTTAACCGTGTTTAGAAAAGATTCAGGAAGAGAAAAACGCTTCATTTAAAAGATGGTTGATGAAAGTGGAAAGTCTACATCTACACCTGCATCTACATCTGGCTCTGCTGAGCAATACAACGGAAACAATGGTTATACTAGACCGCCGGTATTTGATGGTGAAAACTTTGAATACTGGAAAGATAAACTGGAAAGTTATTTTCTGGGTCTAGATGGTGATCTATGGGATCTTCTAATGGATGGTTACAAACATCCAGTAAATGCCAGTGGCGTGAAGCTGTCAAGGCAAGAAATGAATGATGATCAAAAGAAGCTTTTCAGGAATCATCATAAATGTAGAACTGTTTTGCTGAATGCTATCTCTCATGCTGAGTATGAGAAGATATCTAACAGGGAAACGGCCTATGACATATATGAGTCCTTGAAAATGACTCATGAAGGAAATGCTCAAGTCAAGGAGACAAAAGCTCTTGCCTTAATCCAGAAGTATGAAGCCTTCAAGATGGAGGATGATGAAGACATTGAAAAGATGTTTTCAAGATTTCAAACTCTTACTGCTGGATTGAGAGTTCTTGACAAGGGATACACCAAGGCTGATCACGTAAAGAAGATCATCAGAAGCTTACCCAGAAGATGGGGTCCTATGGTGACTGCATTCAAGATTGCAAAGAATCTGAATGAAGTTTCTCTGGAAGAGCTTATCAGCGCCTTGAGAAGTCATGAAATAGAGCTGGACGCAAATGAGCCTCAAAAGAAAGGTAAGTCTATTGCATTAAAATCTAATATCAAGAAATGCACTAACGCTTTTCAGGCCAAAGAAGAAGATCCTGAAGAATCAGAATCTGAAGAAGAAGATGAACTGTCCCTGATCTCCAGAAGGCTAAATCAACTCTGGAAGACCAAGCAAAGGAAGTTCAGAGGTTTCAGAAGTTCAAAGAAATTTGAACGTGGAGAATCTTCTGATGACAGAAGATTTGACAAGAAGAAGGTCATGTGCTATGAATGCAATGAGCCCGGACACTACAAGAATGAATGTCCAAATCTTCAGAAGGAAAGTCCCAAGAAAAAGTTTCATAAGAAGAAAGGTCTTATGGCAACCTGGGATGAGTCAGAAGATGATTCAGAAGATGAGCAGGCTAACTGTGCGCTGATGGCGACAGAAGATGACGGATCAGAATCTACATCAGAATCAGATTCTGAAGAGGTATTTTCTGAACTTACTAGAGATGAGTTAGTTTCCGGTCTAACTGAACTTCTGGAACTCAAGTCTCAGATTAGTCTCAAATACAAAAAGCTGAAAAAGCAATTTGAATTTGAAACAAAGAAGCTTGAGTTGGAAAATTCTGAATTAAAAGACAAACTTTTAAAATTATCCAATGATGTTGGATCTCCTTCTAATTCAGAAAAATCCACTCCTAGTCTAAACCATATTCTGAAAGAATATGATTTAAGTTTCAGGAAGTTCTTATCTAGAAGTATTGGCAGAAGTCAGCTAGCTTCTATGATATATGCTGTGTCTGGAAACAAAAGAGTTGGCATTGGTTTTGAGGGTGAAACCCCATACAAACTTGAACCTGTTGATGAAATGAAAATTACATACAAGCCATTGTATGATCAGTTCAAGTATGGCCACTCTCATGATATTAGGCACACTTCACATGCACAAAGTTTTCACATAACACACACCAAGAAGCATGTGACACAACCTAGGAAATATCATGAAACTCATATTAAAAATTATCATGCTGTTCCTCCTATTGCTTATAATGTCAAACCCAAGTTCAATCAGAACTTGAGAAAATCTAACAAGAAAGGACCCAAGAAAATGTGGGTACCTAAGGATAAGATTATTCCTATTGCAGATATCCTTGGCTGCAAGAAGGACAAAGCACAACATGTCATGGTACCTGGACTCTGGATGCTCACGACACATGACAGGAAGAAGGTCTATGTTCCAAGACCTGGTGCTTAAGTCTGGAGGAGAAGTCAAGTTTGGAGGAGATCAGAAGGGCAAGATAATTGGCTCTGGAACTATAAAGTCTGGTAACTCTCCTTCCATTTCTAATGTACTTCTTGTAGAAGGATTAACTCATAACCTCTTATCTATCAGTCAATTGAGTGACAATGGTTATGATATAATCTTCAATCAAAAGTCTTGCAAGGCTGTAAATCAGAAGGATGGCTCAATCCTATTTACAGGCAAGAGGAAGAACAACATTTATAAGACAGATCTGCAAGATCTTATGAGTCAGAAGGTGACCTGTCTTATGTCTGTTTCTGAAGAGCAGTGGGTCTGGCACAGAAGATTAGGTCATGCTAGTTTGAGAAAGATTTCTCAGATTAACAAACTGAATCTGGTCAGAGGACTCCCTAATCTGAAATTCAAATCAGATGCTCTTTGTGAAGCATGTCAGAAGGGCAAGTTCTCCAAACCTGCATTCAAGTCTAAGAATGTTGTTTCTACCTCAAGGCCATTAGAACTCTTGCACATTGATCTGTTTGGACCAGTCAAAACAGCATCTGTCAGAGGAAAGAAATATGGATTAGTCATCGTAGATGATTATAGCCGCTGGACTTGGGTAAAATTCTTAAAACACAAGGATGAGACTCATTCAGTGTTCTTTGATTTCTGCATTCAGATTCAATCTGAAAAAGAGTGTAAAATCATAAAGGTCAGAAGTGATCATGGTGGTGAATTTGAGAACAGATCCTTTGAAGAATTCTTCAAAGAGAATGGTATTGCCCATGATTTCTCTTGTCCTAGAACTCCACAGCAAAATGGGGTTGTAGAACGAAAGAATAGGACTCTGCAAGAAATGGCCAGAACCATGATCAATGAAACCAATATGGCTAAGCATTTCTGGGCAGAAGCAATAAACACTGCATGCTATATTCAGAATAGAATCTCTATCAGACCTATTCTAAATAAGACTCCTTATGAATTGTGGAAGAATAGAAAGCCCAACATTTCATATTTCCATCCTTTTGGATGTGTATGCTTTATTCTGAACACTAAAGATCATCTTGGTAAGTTTGATTCCAAAGCTCAAAAGTGTTTCCTTCTTGGATATTCTGAACGCTCAAAAGGCTACAGAGTATACAATACTGAAACATTGGTTGTAGAAGAATCAATCAATATCAGGTTTGATGATAAGCTTGGTTCTGAAAAACCAAAGCAGTTTGATAATTTTGCAGATTGTGATATTGATATATCAGAAGTTGTTGAGCCAAGAAGCAACGCATCAGAAGCAGAGCTCCTCAGAAGCAAAGAACCAGAAGATCAAGTATCAGCTTCTCTGGAGGATCTAAGCATTTCTGAAGAACCATCTGTCAGAAGATCATCCAGACTTATCTCTGGTCATTCAGAAGATGTCATTCTTGGAAAGAAGGATGATCCAATCAGAACAAGAGCATTCCTTAAGAACAATGCAGATTGTCAATTAGGTCTTGTATCTTTGATCGAGCCAACTTCTGTTGATCATGCTCTAGAAGATCCAGACTGGATAATTGCTATGCAAGAAGAACTGAATCAGTTTACAAGGAATGATGTTTGGGATCTTGTTCCTAGACCAGATGGATTCAATATAATTGGTACAAAATGGGTCTTCAGAAACAAGCTCAGTGAGAAAGGTGAAGTGGTAAGAAACAAAGCCAGACTGGTGGCTCAGGGTTATAGTCAGCAAGAAGGGATTGATTATACAGAAACCTTTGCACCAGTGGCCAGGTTAGAATCTATTCGTCTATTAATTTCTTTTGCCACTCAACATAACATCACTCTCTATCAAATGGATGTTAAGAGTGCCTTCTTAAATGGTTATATAGATGAAGAAGTTTATGTCCATCAACCTCCTGGTTTTGAAGACTCTATGTCTCCGAATCATGTGTTTAAACTAAAGAAATCATTATATGGATTGAAGCAAGCTCCCAGAGCTTGGTATGAACGCTTAAGTTCTTTCCTTCTAGATAATGGTTTCACTAGAGGAAAAGTGGACACTACTCTTTTTTGTAAAACCTTTGAAAAGGATATTTTAATTTGTCAAATATATGTAGATGATATTATTTTTGGAACATCTAATGCTACACTTGGAAAGGAGTTTGCTAAGTCTATGCAGGCTGAGTTTGAAATGAGCATGATGGGAGAACTCAAGTATTTCCTTGGAATACAAATAAATCAAACATCAGAAGGAACATATGTTCACCAAACCAAGTATGTGAAGGAACTTCTGAAGAAGTTTAATCTTCTGGACTGCAAAGAAGCCAAAACTCCTATGCATCCAACATGCATCCTAGGTAAGGATGAGGTAAGTAAGAAGGTAGATCAGAAGTTATACAGAGGTATGATTGGATCTCTTCTATATCTGACTGCTTCTAGACCTGACATTCTGCTCAGTGTTTGTTTGTGTGCTAGATTCCAATCAGATCCTAGAGAATCTCATTTAACTGCTGTTAAGAGAATTCTAAGGTATCTGAAAGGTACTACTAATGTTGGCTTAGTTTACAGAAAATCTAAAGAATACAACTTAGTAGGATTCTGCGATGCTGATTATGCTGGAGATAGAATTGAAAGAAAAAGTACTTCAGGAAGTTGCCAATTTCTTGGAAGTCATTTGATCTCTTGGTACAGCAAGAAGCAAGCAACTATTGCTCTATCAACGACAGAAGCAGAATATGTAGCTGCTGCTGGTTGTAGTACACAGATGCTCTGGATGAAGAGTCAGTTAGAAGATTATCAGATATTTGAGAGTAACATTCCTATATTCTGTGATAATACTTCTGCTATATGTTTATCTAAGAATCCTATTCCTTATTCAAAAGCTAAACATATTGAGATTAAACATCATTTCATAAGGGACTATGTTCAGAAGGGTGTCATATCTTTAAACTTTGTTGATACAGACCATCAATGGGCTGATATCTTTACAAAACCCCTGGCTGAAGATAGGTTTAAGTTCATTCTGAAGAACATCAGTATGGATTTATGCCCAGAATGAGAAGATGAGAAGTTCTCATGTATGAGTATCTTTTGAAATGAATGTGGAACATTTTTTTTGTCAGAAGTTCTGATTGAAATCTTTTAGAAATTATGATTCGGTTATTACTAACGTTTCATTGTCTAAGTTGATTCAGAACCTCTTTTAAAGCAAAACAGCTGTTACGTTTTATCTCGGGATGGTAAACCTGTCGTTACTATTCATGGATAAGCGCGCGTGCAGTTGAAGGGACGCCGACCATAGGTAACTGTGCTAGTCACCTCATTTGTCTTTATTATCTCTCCTCACGTCACGTAACATTAAATGCCTTTCTTCATTCGTTTCACTTTATTTTCTTTTAAATACTCTTCAAAATGGTTTTTGGTTTCCTATCTCTTTGTCTTCCTCTTAAAGTTTTTTTTTTTTTTTTTTAATATTCTTTTTGATGTTATGACAAAAAGGGGGAGAAGATAAATGATAAATGATTTGATTAATCTATCAGTTGCTGGGTAAAGGCTCCCACACATTCACTAACAAGAACTGCAAGTTCTATATGGTTTAAGTGTTTTGCAGGTACAGTGAAGTGAATCTTCAGAAGCAAAAACAAGAAGCAAAACCATGGAAACTGAAGCAAGCTGAGTGCTGTCAAGCTTCAGAGATCAGAAGCAAGAAAGAAGAATGACTCAGAAGCACTGATAATAGAATTTGAATATCATTGTCTATCCTGTTCTGACAAAATTCTATTTGCTCTGATACATATAATGTTATGGCTCTGATACATTATTTGCTCTGATACATTATTTCAGCCTATATGGCTCTGATACATATAATGTGTTCAAACATACATTTTATGTTCTAACTCGTTCATGCTGACTTTTGTCGTTTAGTTTTTGTTCTGTAACATTTCAGGATGTAGAGATGCTCTGATGATGCTCTGGTACATTCAACAATGTTCTGATACAAATCTAGCATGAAGTGATGTTGGTAGACATTCAAAGTTCTGAAGCTATCCGAGGGAAGCAGAAATCAGAAGATGTGAATGTTCTAAAAGATCCAGAAAATTCAAGTTCTGAAGCTGTCCTGAATGGAAGCAGAAGTCAGAAGCTGTGAATGTTCTGAAGATCAAAGAAATTCAAGTTCTGAAGCTGTCCACGATGGAAGCAGGAATCAGAAGCTGTGAGTGTTCTAAGGATCTAAAGAAATTCAAGTTCTGAAGCTGTCCAATGGAAGCAGAAGTCAGAAGCTATGAATTCTCTGAAGGCAGAAGCTTATATGATCGTCTCTACCGAAATAATCAGGGAAGTCTTTTATCAAAGTTCTTCGAGTATTTATTTCAGGGGGAGATTATTTATCTCAGGGGGAGATTGTTAATCTCAGGGGGAGACATATTCATATGCTTTTGCTATAGCTGTGTAATTTGTCTTTTGCCGTCTACTCTTTCTGATCGCAAATTCATATCATTTATATATGTTTTTGTCATCATCAAAAAGGGGGAGATTGTTAGAACAAGATTTGTTCTTATCAATTATCTTAGTTTTGATGATAACAATAATATGAATTTTGCTTAAGATAATATGGTACTCTAATCCAATGCAATTTCCCTTTCAGGAAATATATAAAGAGTACGCATAATTCAGCGCTCAGAAGTTGTATCTCAAATGGTTCAGCATGCAACATCAGAACATGGTCTGGCAAGACATCAGAAGATGGTCGAAGCAGAATCAGAACATGGGTCTATGGAAGCATCAGAAGAACATGAGATCAGAAGCACTGAAGATCAGAAGATGGTATCACGCTCAGAAGCACTTCAAGGTCAGAAGATCAGAAGATGCTATGCACCAAGCTGTTTTGACTCTGATGATATTCAAACGTTGTATTCACAAACATCAGATCAGAAGGAAGTACAGGTGGCAGACTACGCTGACTGACAAAAGGAACGTTAAAAGCTACTAAAGGCTACGTCAGTAGACACAGCGTGAACAAGGCTCGAGGTAGTTGACAAAAGCGTATAACATTAAGTGCAATGCTGTACGGAACACGCAAAGCATTAAATGCATTCAACGGTCATCTTCTCAACGCCTATAAATATGAAGTTCTGATGAGAAGCAAGGTTAACCAATTTTTCTACATCTATTCTGTGAATATCAAACTTGCTGAAACGCTGTTCAATCAAAGCTCAGAATCTTCATCAACTCACTACATTGCTGTTGTAATATTTTAGTGAGATTAAGCTTAAACGTTAAGAGAAATATCACAGTTGTGATTATCGCTTTTAAGAAGCATTTGTAATACTCTTAGAATTACATTAAGTTGTAAGGAACTAGAGTGATCAGTGTGATCAGTATACTCTAGGAAGTCTTAGCAGTTGGCTGAGCAGTTTGTAACTAGAGTGATCGTGTTGATCAGAATACTCTAGGGAAGTCTTAGGAGTGAACTAAGCCTAGAGTGATCGTGTTGATCAGTAGACTCTAGAAAAGTCTTAGAGGGTATCTAAGCAGTTGTTCCTGGAGTGATCAGTGTGTGATCAGAAGACTCTGGAAGACTTAGTTGCGGACTAAGTGGAAAACCATTGTAATCCGTGCGATTAGTGGATTAAATCCTCAGTTGAGGTAAATCATCTCTGCGGGGGTGGACTGGAGTAGCTTAGTTAACAGCGAACCAGGATAAAAATAATTGTGCATTTTATTTTTATCGTCCAAGATTTAAAGTCACACTTATTCAATCCCCCCCTTTCTAAGTGTTTTTCTATCCTTCACATATATGACAGAGTGTGTGTATATAATGGAGTTTATGAAGGAAATATACCTGTAAGCATGATCCATTTGTATACACAGGGCTCGGGACTCACACTCGGGGAGAGGTCCATTTGAGTCTATGTAAACAGGTATTCACAAAAGGGCTTGGGACTTATACCTACATGGAGGCCCGTGGTATATTTTTGGGAAGATTTAAAGAAAACCTTCATTTTTGGTTTGTTATTCAAAGTTAAAAATCAAACTGATTGAGATATGTACAAAAGGCGTACAATGAAATACCCAATTTCATGTACTGGAATGGGTATGTACAAAAGGGGCTTGGGACTTATACCTACGTGGAGGCCCGTGTTTTATTTACAAAACATGGTTGACGCGTTGTTTGAAAAAACGGTTTGAAGATTTGTTTTGAAAGAGTTTTCTGTACAAAGAAAAACTGTATAAAGAAAAAGGAGAGGGACTTATACTCTCTAATATTCGAGAGGCCCATGTTTTATTTTCATAAAACATGGTGGATGGTTTAAAAAAGAGTTGAAAGATTTGTTTGTTAAAAAAACTGTTTGGAAGTTTATTTGGAAAAAAGTTTTCTGTTAAAACAAAAACTGTACAAAGAAAGACGAAAGGGACTTATACTCTCTAATATTCGAGAGGCCCCACATCGTTTTGAAAATCAATTGATCAATTAAAAAGATTTAATCAATAGTTTCCTTTGAAAATCAAAAAGAAATGGTTTACCGTTTTTGAAAAGAATCGTGATCGCTCGTTTTTAAAACGATTTGAATTTTGAAAGAAATCAATTTAATCGAGATAAACAAGAAGATTGTCTTCAAATAACATTTAGATGATTAGGGTTTGCTTCAAAAAATATTTACAAGTGATTAAATTTGAAAATCAAATGAAAAATAATATTTAAAAGTATTAAAATTACTTAAAAACAAGTCATTTTAAAACCAATTAAAAATGTATCAAATTAATATTTTTTGATGATTTTTTTTTATATTCTTAAAATATATATATTAAATAAAGAGTGTAAAAAAAAATGAAGAGAAAATAAATTAATTTGATTGGTTAATTAATGGGTTAAAGTTGTAAAGAAAATAGAGAAAAATAGTGTCAAAAAATTGGTTTTGTCTTCCAAAGGGCTTGAACCCACGCCCTTGTGCTTACTACTCAAAACATGAACCAAGCGAGCTGCGCGTGCAGCTTGTTATTCATACGCTTCCAAGGAATTATATTTTAAAACAAATATTTGAAATTTCCAAACCAAAAAACGCGCCAAGAACACAACCCTAACTGAATTTTGAATTTCTTCAAATTTGTGTTGTTTTGATCAGGTAAAGGGCCTATTCCACTTGGTTTTTCATGACGAACATGATGGTGGTCTTTAATTTCATTTATTTTCACTCTAAGGGGGTCAATTTTCGCATGAACATGAAGAACCCTAAAACTGAAATTCAATGTGAAATCGTGTATGTGCAAGTTATGATGCAATTGATTGAGGGTTAATGATCCTCATAGGTGCAGAAACAAGATGGCATGTTCATTTTTCATTTATGATGCATGTATGATGGAGTTTGAAGTTCATGAGCACTTACCTCAAAAACGGCCAAACTGGAAATTGAAATCGTGCCTGGAGGTGTTACAGATGCTTTGTATCAATCTGGATAGCTTCAATGGACCTTATGTGATGTGTTTGAATGCCTGGAATGAACTGGAACCCTCTTGATCACCTTGTGGTACCCGAACTGCAGTTTAGCTCAAGTGAGGATCAAGCTAGTTGATTTTGATGTTTCAGATCATGTATGATGGTTAGAACAGTTCATGTGAAGTATATGGAGTGTGTTTAGATGATTAACTTGGACAGATATGGCCTGGTATGAGAATTGATATGTTAAGGCTCATTTTATGCAAATATGGTGGTTGAAGAGTGATTCTGAGATTTAGGGTGATTTGGGGTGTATGGATGGATCAAACACATCCCATATGATGTTTGTGGTTTGTGGGAAGCATCACTTTGGTCAGAACTTGCAAGAGATGGAGGTTGAGTTTTCTACCTCACTTTGAAACACATGACTTGTAATTCAAGAAAGAAGAGAGAAAACCTATAATTGTGAGGTTTTGGTGTGAATTGAAGAGTGGAAATGACCTCTATTTATAGGCCAAGAGTTCTGAACTCAGACCTTTGCAAGTTGCTTCAAAGTTTGATGATTTGGCTTAAGGGATAGAAAGGAATCTTTTACATTAATGCAAAATGGTTAAAGTGACCAAACCATGGTTAAAACTCTAAGCTTCTTATCTCTTTCCATTCTGATCTCAAATCAGAAAAATATCATTCAATCATTGCTTCTATGCATCATTACTTGGATCATTTGGCAAATTGGTTCATAACTTTGCAAAAATGGCTTGAAATTTCAAGTGAAAAGTTCACTAATGGCAAAATTCAAAACCATAGCTACACTCCATATTTTTTCATGCTCTTGGACATTTTAGAAAGCTCATGTTGCATACTTCAAAACCCTAGTTGAAAGTTTCTTCAAACTCTTTAAGGAAATGGGTGAAAAAGATCCATGAACTTTGAGAAAAATGAGATTTCAAGTGAAGTTTTCAAAAAGTACCAACTTTGAAGCACCATATCTCTTAAATGGTTGATCTTATGGAAAAAATTTATATGTGTCAAAGTTGTTTATTGGATCAAAATCTACAACTTTCATGTTGGAAGTTTTTTTCAGTTTGTAGGTGAAATTTTGAGAAAATCCCTTTCAAAGTTTGGAAAAAACCATGAAAAACACTTAGAAAAATTTTCTAAGTATGAAAGTCTAACTTTGACTTTTTGATTCTTGATTGATTTTCTTGATTTTTCTTGATCAAATGACTTCTCATATCATATATTGATGATTTAAAACTTCAAAAGTCATGGTTGACCAAAATTCCCCAAAAGTCAATGGTGATCTTGTACAGTTGACTTTTTCAGACGAATCGCGTTTCTGGAGATTTCAAATGAAACAGGCTATCCTCATCAAATGAATGGTATGAATGGATCACATTGAAGCATTAGAGGATATTGAGCCATGGTTTGAGTTGTGACACCATGTCCTGATTAAAAAGTCAGTTGTTCAGTGAATTAGGTCAAAAAACCCTAATTGTCGACCTGATGAAATTGATGACTGTAGGTATTGAATTGAGATGCAATTTCCATGGGATATTGTCATAGGGATTATTTGAGGATGATTGAAACCTTTGATTGACTTCCTGGGGGTTTTTATGGTTTCCCAAATGTGATCCCTGATTTCAGTCCCTGATAGTTCAAAACCCTGATCTGAGGATTTGTCTGATCAATCTTTGTGTAGGAGATATTATGAGCCAATGGATTAGGTCAAAATGATGCACTTGAGGTCTTGATATCATGTCCCAAGCCATTAGGTCAAATTCTGAGCAAAAGTCAAGAGTATGCTATCTTCAGGCAAAACCCTAATTCAGTCGATTCAGAGCTGTTGAGTTTGTTGAAGTGAATCTCTGAGGACCAAATGTTGATTGTTGATGAAGATGATTCCTTTGAGATGAAGGGAAGACAAAACCCTAATTGATTGTTACTTGTACTGATGAGTGATTTCCTGATTAAATCCTGCTGAGTCACAAGTAACAAATACAAGCTATGCAGTTTGTTAGAGATGCAAATGATGCATATGCAGATGATATGAGGTGGTATCTTAGGTCAAAAATTGGGGTATGACAATAACTCCACTCGGAGTGGGTTGAGTATTCGGAAATGTCCAAAACGAGGCTTGACTTTGTTGAGGGCAGGACTGGATACTTGGCTGATCTCTCCGAGAACCTACCCAAAAAATTCGAACCTCATGGATAAAATGAGTTGTTCTAAAATCCGAAGAGACAAAAAGTCTCAGAGGCTACGAACGACCCCATGAGACCTTCTAGAACCCCCCATAAAAAGGTTGGCTCCCTAGAGCCCCCTACGTCGAACCTATGAACTTAGGACTTTTGTGCTTTTGTGCTCATTATATGTTTGCAATTTATATACTTCGAATGTCTATACGTTTCAATTTTGCAGGTATCCCTACGTGGTCCCTAGCCTGTAGGGATTCTAACTTCAAAGATCATGTCTTTCCCACGAAGGACATCACCATCTATGCATCCCTTAGCCTGTAGGGATTTTATTTTTATATCCTCGTATTCTCGCAAATACGTGTCCTTCCCACGAAGGACATCTTCGCTTACGCACGTCGATTGGCTTCTCGATAGCCATGAGACTAAGTGACTGTCATGAACAGTCACTCCGCGCCCGCACCTACGCACTCCCTAACCTGTAGGGGTTTTACTTTTATATCCTTGTATCAACAACCGCGTGTCCTTCCCCGAAGGACATTTCCATTAACACACGTCAATTGGCCTCTCGATGGCCATGCGATTCAGTGACTGTCTTGAACGGTCACCCCATGCCTACACCTACGCACTCCCTAGCCTATAGGGATTTTCTTTCACACTCGTGCGTTTTCACAACGACGCGTCCTTCCCCGAAGGACAACTCCATTAGCATGCGTTCGATTGGCCTCTCGATGGCTATGAAATCTAGTGACTGTCCTGAACGGTCGCTCCATGCTTATTCCCGCGCACCCTCTAACTTGTAGGGTTTGGATCTCCATTTACACATCACATCCCTAGCCCGTAGGGATTTCTCTTCGTCCATACTGTCCTTAGATAGGTTGTGTTCCGCATAGAGGACCTTCCCACGAGGGACAAATTCATTGGTACACGTTGATTGGCCTCTCGATGGCCATGAGATTTAGTGACTGTCTTGAACGGTCACTAGCCGCTATCTTCTGCATACTCTCGAATCCAAGGGATTTCCCTTAGCACGTCATAACATTTATCCTGCAAAGGTTCCAAGAGGGTCTAATGTCGCCTCTAAGGCTATCCCTGGGATTACACGTCACACGTCCGCATTGCATTGCATATAAGGAGTTACAATAGACAAAAAAATAAAAGAGTCCTTTGCATACGCATGCATTCGCATTTTCATGCGTTCATACATTTGCATTCACATTCATATTTCTACCTTTGCCCGCATCCGTACCAACCGTGCTAGCCGATTTCCTGAGACTCGCAAAAAAAATCAAAGGACCGTATTCTATGGAGAAAGGAGGATAGATTTAGAACGACCTTAGTCTTACTAAAAAAAAAGAAGGATGTCTTCCATTGCGCCAATCACGTGTTCATGCCTTTGTCAAAACAAGATTACAAATACAACAAAGGTTATCATCGAGTAAGGATTAGTTCAACGAAGAGTTCCCTCATAGATACACTCAAGATGTGTCTAATCATAAAGGGGTTCATCTTAGAACATATCAAACCTTCAAGGACGCTCTACGATAACCTGGAAGCAAGGATTAGTCCAACTGGGGCAAAATCCTGAACAAAGATGCATGACTACTATGAAGGGAAGGCGACCTGTGTTAACTCCACGCCAAGGGAGAAAGGGTCATAGATTTTCTTCATTAATTTACAAACGCTGAAGGTTGCAAATGGTGTGATACTATCCTGAGAAAAAGCAAAAGAGGTTCAGTCTAAGGAAACTCATGAAGTTCCGAAACGACGAAAACCCATGCTAACAGTTTATTCCTGACAGGTTTGACGTGCCCAAAGAGAATTCGAGGTTATTCTCCACTTCTACAAGTCTAAAGAACTAAGGAGTGAAACAAGGTCAATGGATCAACAAAGGAGATTGTCCCTAGGATTAATAGATGTTTATCATGTCAAAATTGTAAACCCTACGATCACAAAATGCTATTTGATGTAAAACGTTGTACCTTTTGAATAATAATTCAATAAAATAATCATGCATGTTTTGAAATCAATTCATTCACTCACTACTACGATTTTCCACTCGCACGCTTCTACTCTGTTATCAATTTCAAATCTAAGGGTATTAACAAACTTGAGGGAGAATGACGAATACAAATAACTAAGTCTCGCTAAACATATGCTTTCAAGGTAAAACCGAACCGAGGATGTACAGGCATTGTTTCCATTCCCAAACAGTGGAGATATAAGGATGTTAATCCCTTGTCACCCCCTCGAGCCAGGAGTTGGAATTTTCTTCTACTTTTAAATAAACCTTGATTTCAACCAGGGGCAGGGTAGATTTCAATTAATTCAATGGTGTATTTTGGTTGTCAAGAGAATCACTCAATCCAAGCAAAGGATCAAGCAAAGCAAAGGTTCAAGCATATTTTCTTCCTCGCATTCATTAAAGATTGAGGAAGTAATGGAGATAACGTTCACAACAATCTTCTTCCTCATTACATCATTCAAGATCGAGGAAGTATCAAAGGCGAAGCTTACAAATCAAAATCGACATGGAAGTCACAACATTCAATATCCAAGGATCAAGTACTTCAAAAGGAGCATTCGAAAGAAAAAGGAGAAAAACGCCCGCTAAGTCAAAATGGTAAATTTCATAAAAGAAAACAAAAAACGACTTAGGCAAAAATTAGGGCATCCCGATGGACCAAACTCAAAGGAGTTGGTTCATGCAAAAATAAGGGATAAAAATAAAGGCTAAATACAATGGATAATCTGGTGACTGCTGAATCATCAAAGCTTCGCACCAATGCTTGGATCTTTACAACATTTTTCATCAGTGCTTGGATCTCTACTAGGGCTTCTGCTCAACATCAAAACCAAAACAATTCTCTTGTAAACAAAGCACATTCATTGGATTAGGCGAATTTTTAGGATCTGGAGAACATCAAGGAGAAAGGGGTGGGTTAAATAAATTTTGAGCCTTATATCCATTGTTTCTTAAAACATGAACCAGGCCAAGTTACAACATTTAAAAGTCCTAATTGAGGCAAGGTTAACCATGAAAGCATGTTAAGCACGATTTGTTATACTGACTCCTATGTTTGTTAAAACTATCTCTAACCAATGTGCTTCTTCAAGCATTCTTTCCAAAACCATCCAGTCCTAATTCATAACGGACTTCGATTTCAAAACTTGCATACGCATTCCATTGGAGCTACTTCTCAAAAGGTACAACACCGTCTACGAATATACACTTAGCATCGAGGAAATCTCGAAACTTGGTTCAATCAAAGGTGATCATTCCTAATAAAGACCCTGGAGTCGGGGGAACCACATCTAGAGGGTTCTCCTAAACAGGGGTAAAAATTTCAAAGATCACAGGGGCATACAATCGAACATCCTATTAACTAGGGGCAGTCTTCCTAAGGTTCAATCGACTTGGGGCACATCTCAAAGCAATCTCAAACAGGGGCATGTCAGACATGGGAAGAATTCAAATTCAGAGGATAGAACACTATGGATAACCTTCCATGACCTGGAGATCAGGGGCACACCCTTCAATCTAAACATCGAAGCATATGACAAGGCTATTCCCTGGGGCACTTCCTTCGTAAGCATCTTTCTCCATGAAAATACTGGGCAATGGATATCAAATCCGCAAGACACACAACAAAAGGAAAAGGCGTTCTCGCACTTTACAACTTCGAACAAATATTTCTCCTAACTACGATTATCAAAGTTCAAAAACAGGTATTGGGAAATCGCACTAGCATCACACCCCATCCTAGCAAACAGACCTGCAACTCCAGCGAACTATATACACTTTGGTTATTAATAACCTACCGTTGGAGCATCATACAAATACATACAAATCACGCATTACATACATTGGTTGATACATTACACCGTAACTCTTTATGTGGTCTTCTTCAAGACAAACATTCACATCCATTCAAAAGACCTTTTTCGGGTAATCTTACAGAAGACATTACTTCGTTCCACTCATTACGTCAACCAAGCATACACATATGCATAAGCATACACAAACATTACAAAGCCAGCATAAGCATAGTCAGGGTATAAGTGCAAGCATGGAATAAACAAGTTCAAAGGGTTTGAGGAGATAAAACCATGAGATTGCATCAGCATTAGCATACATGCATACGCATTAGCATTAGCATATACATATCACAAAAGCCCAATTTTTATTGGCAATCCAAACCATTACAAAGTCCAGTTCCCGTCTGGTAGTCAGTCCTCGTCTGACCGTTTCGTCAGTATACATACAACATATACATGTGTAAGCATTCACACATACGCATTATACAAACAACAGGGGCATGTGCATAACGCATAAGCATGATGCATACGCATTTACAAAACAAAATTCTACATAGGTAAATTTCGCGATAACACTCGCGGATAACCCTATTGGTGGTACAGGTAAATTCTGCGATAACACTCGCAGATAACCCTGATAACATAGGTAAATTTCGCGACAACACTCGCGAATAACCCTATTGGTGGTACAGGTAAATTCTGCGATAACACTCGCAGATAACCCTGATAACATAGGTAAATTTCGCGACAACACTCGCGAATAACCCTATTGGTGGTACAGGTAAATTCTGCGATAACACTCGCAGATAACCCTGATAACATAGGTAAATTTCACGACAACACTCGCGAATAACCCTATTGGTGGTACAGGTAAATTCTGCGATAACACTCGCAGATAACCCTGATAACATAGGTAAATTTCGCGACAACACTCGCGAATAACCCTATTGGTGGTACAGGTAAATTCTGCGATAACACTCGCAGATAACCCTGGTAACATAGGTAAATTTCTGCGATAACACTCGCAGATAACCCTGGTGAAACAGGTAAATTCTGCGATGATATTCGCCGATAACCCTGTCGGTGCAGGTGAACTTGCTAGAATTATAGCAAGCAATCCTATTGGGGTCCAAACTGCGATGTAACTTGCCAGAACTATGGTAAGTGAGAGGTACAAACTGCGATGTAACTTGCCAGAACTATGGTAAGTGAGAGGTACAAACTGAGAGTAGCTTACCAGCACTATAGTAAGTGAGAGGTTCACAAAATGCGAGTAGCTTACCAGCACTATGGTAAGTAAGGGGTTCACAAACGACTACGGAAACTTACTACAACTATAGTAAGTGGGGGTTCACAAACTGCGGAAGCTTGCTGACCATAGCAAACCAATTACACAACCAACAGAAGGTCCTCGCTATGTAAGACTCAGGATTTAGCAGGACGGTTCCCTTCTCTCACACTCGGGCGCAAGGTTCTACAAAGGATTTTACAACATGGATTCTCAAGGGGTCCTCAATTGGGTTTATCACGTTAGTCCCTCGGCAGTGATCTTCTCCAAAACATCATCAACAAACAATCAAAGGTGTTATCTTTATTTTCAGAATTTCTAACATTTTTCAACTAACATAACTAACAATCATGCATCATTCAACTAACATACCTCATTCATACATTACGCATATACATACATGGCTCTCATTTATTTTGAGAAGCTCACTGCATCAGGCATCGCATGCATCATAACATTGCATAAAACTCAGGTTGCCTCTTTAGGCTGTGCCACGATCAAAGTAAGTGGTTCCTTTTGAAAGCATCTGCTTCACATTATAGAAAAAATGGGGTATTTAAATTGGATGGCATCTTTAAGCCCATCTCCTGCATAACTGCTTCCAAAACAAATGCAAATTTCGGGGCATTCTCAGTGTCCAATCATCTTCCACCTTTAGATCACGACAGGCAGACGTGCCTATCCGATTCTTCAGGTTTAAGAAGATTGGACAGGGGCAGCTGTCATACCCCAAAATTTGCCCTCCTATGTTCAGTCAAGGTCTCCTCTATTCATCTTCAATGGCTATAGGTTCAAAGGACCGTTCAAGTCACTTTCTTCTAATTGAGGGTCTCAAGGCTAGGGTTTGCGTCTTATCAAAGGAATCCGAATCTTCAAAGTCTCAAATGGGTCTCAAGGTGTCTCGTATATCTCAAAGTATCCTCATGTCAATTATTAAGCTTCTATTCCAAGGATTGCTCGCTCAATGGCTCAGATGACCAATAATCGACTATGATGACCTAAAAGT
Organism: Vicia villosa; assembly: GCF_029867415.1. Classification (NCBI taxonomy): domain Eukaryota; kingdom Viridiplantae; phylum Streptophyta; class Magnoliopsida; order Fabales; family Fabaceae; genus Vicia; species Vicia villosa. Next base: position 18,475,835 of record NC_081181.1, on the reverse strand, counting down.
CAACTATAGTCAAAATACAGTCAAACTTCAAGATTTTTGGTCAACATCAAGTATGTGAGGTTATATCCATCATTTAGTCAAAGGTTGATCATGATCCATCAATAGAAACTCAGAAATGAACAAATGTAAAAGGTTCAAATTAGGGTTTCTTTAGGAGAAAGTCAACACAACTTTGACTGGTCATAACTTTCACACGGAGTATCAGAAATTTCTCAACCAAAGCTTGTTCTCAAGGAAATTTCATCCTCTAAAACTTTGATGTTGGGCCCGGAATCAAGAAACGCACCGTTTGGGAGATATGGACGAAAACATTATAGGTCCTCCACGAGGGTCAACAAAAACACCTTTTGGGTCAAAGCTCACAACTCGAGTATGGAAGTTTCAATTGAGATGAAACCCAAAGGCATCATTTATAGGACACATTAAGCTTTCCAAAATGGTCAAAATCACTTTCATGTGATTAAAAACAAGAGAGATATGATCGGAAGAAGTTGGCTAAAATTCTAGAAACTCATAGAAACCAAAGTGATGGATTTGGAGTTTATGATTAAATAGGGCCTAAGATATGGATGTCAAATTTAACCATGGGCCTTATAATGATTCTTAAAATAATTATTTTATGTTTATAATATTTATTTTTATTTATTTGAATTTTAGTTCAATTAAATATTAATAATTCATATAAAATATAAAATAACTTGTTTTAATCAAAGATTAAATTGCCAAATCAAATCCAATAATCCAAATATTATTATTTTTGATAAAAATTAGTGATAATAGGATGAGAAAGGTTTAACTCAAGATTGAAGGCAAAAATAGAAAAAATCATATATTCTTGAATCAATTTTATATTTCTCCAAAAAAGCCAAAGATTCAAGCCCATTAGTTAACCCTAAAGACACTCATATATATTCTAAAATACTCAGCACACAGGGGGAGGATGAAAAATGAGAAGGAGGCAAGGGTTCTAAAGGATGCAAAAATCACATAAACTTGTCAAAAATTCGAATCCTAATAGGGAGGCCTCCTCAGAGCTTTTGAAGGCGTTCCATCTTATTCTAGAGGTAAGGAGAGGTAAGGGGGATCCTTTGAACAGTCCCATACTCATCATACAGTTATATACACTTCCGTGTTTCTTTAAGTTATGTTCATTATCGTTTTTTAATTGTAGCTTGTTTCAATTAAAACTAATATCCCTAATAAGTTTGTATGATGTTTTAGATGCGATTTGAGTATTTATTTACAGTTTTTGGGGCCAAGAGCTTGAATCACCATTGTTAGGGCAAAGGAACACAAAGCATTTGTGTTCATGGTTCCAAACATTTTAAAGACAAATTGAAGGCACCATTGATTTCAGAACGTAGTAATTATGAGATCTGGGTAATTTATTTGTTAAGATAACATTATTTTGTCCTAATTAAATTTTGTGTTTATGTTATTGAAACACCATGAAACCGTGACTTTGAGGATGATTTAATACATGATATAGCGTGTTATTTGCTCCAAATTAATGATGGTTGTGTTCATGGCATTTAGTACTACAATTTTGGTTCAAATTTTGTTTGATTTCGTGGAGAATCGAGGGAGTTATGATCATGAGAAGATGAAGGAGGGAGCTGCGTTTTTTGCACCATGGAAGGGCATTTCACGATTCATGCAGCCCCCATGAAGAAGACGATTGCGTGTCTTCATGGGATTGGTTCGTCTGGCTGGTCAAACTTTCTAGTTTCTCTCTCCGTCTTGATTGGCTGCGCATGGATGGCCTGGGACCCGCGTTTGACTTCAACCACTCACCAGGTTTCTTATTATTTATTTATATCAAGGTGATGTATTAACAAATAACATGTGCAGCCCATTTGGCCAATTGAAGAGATTTGCATCCTTGAAAACCAGGGTTCGATCCCTGCTAGTGCACAAATATTTTCTTGCATTTTCTTGTCCGTGGATCCCATGTAGCCAGGCGCTGCATGCATACGGTGCACCTTCGTCCTCCCACCACCGGATCTCCTACAATCCAATCTAACGTACCAGGATTGCAAGGCTTACCATGGGCATTCAAAGGCAACAACACCAGATTGGAGCCAGGTTCTCTTAGCCTTTATTTTATCATTATTTAGTTATTTAAATCAAATGATAGTAAATTGTATTTAGTTTAATTTATTTATTTAAATTAGGATTAGAATACATAATTAGAAAAATGATTAAGTTAAAATTATCTTCCCGATTATTTTCCCGATTAATCCGATTTAATTAAATTAATTTTAATTATAAAAAGCAACAAAAAAAACCTTAGGAGATTGTTATCAATTCATTAGGGTTTGATCAATCCCATTAGCCCTTTGGCCAAGGATATTAGGATTTAATTTATTATTCGTTCCGACTAAATCTATTCGTCGCAATGGTTAATAATCGATTAATTCAATTAATCAAATCCTATAAATTAAAATACAATTATTTTGCTAAATGGTTTTAACCAAAGCTATTGGTTACGATGATTAGCATTTTTTCCTTTATCAAAATTCGTTATTATTTGTAATCGAATCTATCGATTATGAGGAGTAACGATAATTAAAATACGCACATTTGCTATTCGCGATAATTGAATCAATCGATTATAGTGGTTAGCAATCCTCCCTTTAATCCGTTAGCCTTGGTAATCAAACCTATTGATTATTGCAACTAATGGTAACAAATTAAAACCAGGGTTGTACGCCCAAACCTCAAAACACTTTTAAAACCTTTCAAAACATCAATATCAAACTACGGATTTTCATCCTCATTCAAAACTACGATAGGCCATTCAAAAAGCCTCCAAACCATATCATATCAAATTCAAAGGCGTACAACCCTGTGCCCCGAACTACGTAGACTCTGATCCTCCATAAGGAGGTACGTAGGCACTTGGCAACAAGGCGAGTCCCCCACCCTAAAATCTCAATTTTCCCCTTATTCATTTCCTTACCTTAATACTCTTAGCCATCAAACCTTTGCCTTAGATTCAAAGCCAATAGGAAAGGGCTGAGGGTGCCTAACACCTTCCCTCGACCTGAATATAGTAACTTACCCTGATCTCTATACTGCGTAGGGTTTCCTATTCGCCCTTCAGAATAGGTGGCGACTCTCTAAGTTAAATTTTTAGGCAGGTTGCTACAACCGTGTTGGAAGAATCCATGGGTTGTATGCTTGGACAGCAAGATGAAACCGGTAAGAAGGAGCATGCCATCTATTACCTGAGTAAGAAATTCACAGATTGTGAGTCTCGATACTCCATGCTCGAAAAAACATGTTGTGCTTTGGCTTGGGCTTCAAAACGTCTCCGCCAATACATGATCAACAATACTACTTGGTTAATCTCCAAAATGGATCCGATCAAGTATGTCTTTGAAAAGCCTGCATTAACAGGAAGGATTGCCCGATGGAAAATGCTGTTATCCGAATATGATATCGAATACCGTGCTCAAAAGGCGGTCAAAGGAAGCATTCTCGCCGATCACTTGGCGCATCAACCAATTAATGAATATCAATCTCTCAAGTTTGACTTTCCTGATGAAGATGTCTTATACTTGAAGATGAAAGATTGTGACGAACCGTTACCTGAAGAAGGTCCTGAACCTGGATCAAGATGGGGCCTAATTTTTGATGGAGTAGTAAACGCTTTTGGCAATGGAATAGGGGCAATCATCATCACTCCCAAGGGTACTCATATCCCATTCTCCGCCAGATTGCTATTTAATTGCACCAACAACATCGCAGAATATGAAGCTTGTATCATGGGTCTCGAAGAAGCCATTGACTTAAGGATCAAGATCCTCGACATATATGGAGATTCAGCCCTCGTGATCAACCAAATCAAAGACAAGTGGGAAACTTACCACCCTGGCTTGATTCCTTACAGAGATTATGCAAGACGTCTGTTGACTTTCTTCAACAAGGTTGAATTGCATCATATACCTCAAGATCAGAATCGAATGGCAGACGCCTTGGCTACTTTATCTTCCATGTTCAAAGTCAATCATTGGAATGATATGCCTACAGTCAGAATTACGCGCCTTGAAAGGCTCGCCTATGTGTTTGCAACTGAAGCAGTCATCGATGATAAACCGTGGTTTCACGACATCAAACGCTTCCTTCAAACTCAAGAGTACCCACCTGGGGCATCAAACAAAGATAACAAAACTCTAAGGAGACTTTCTGGCAGTTTCTTCCTGAACAGAGATGTGCTATACAAAAGAAACTTCGACATGGTTTTGCTCAGATGCGTAGATAGACACGAAGCAGACATGTTAATGCATGAAGTGCATGAAGGGTCCTTTGGAACTCATTCAAATGGGCATGCAATGTCCAAAAAGATCTTAAGAGCAGGATACTATTGGTTGACAATGGAATCTGATTGTTACAAACACGTGAAGAGATGTCACAAGTGCCAGATCTACGCAGATAAGATCCATGTGCCACCGACTCTACTCAACGTTCTCTCATCTCCATGGCCTTTTTCCATGTGGGGTATCGACATGATTGGAATGATCGAACCAAAAGCTTCAAACGGTCATCGTTTCATCTTGGTAGCAATTGATTACTTCACCAAATGGGTCGAAGCAGCATCTTACGCCAATGTTACAAGACAAGTGGTTGTAAGGTTTATCAAGAATAACATCATTTGCCGATATGGTGTTCCCAGCAAGATCATTACTGACAATGGTTCAAACTTGAACAACAAAATGATGAAAGAATTGTGTGAGGAATTCAAGATTGATCATCATAACTCTTCTCCTTACAGACCAAAAATGAACGGCGCCGTTGAGGCCGATAACAAGAACATTAAGAAGATTGTCCAGAAAATGGTCGTCACTTACAAAGACTGGCATGAAATGCTGCCATTTGCTTTACATGGGTACCATACTTCAGTGCGTACTTCAACAGGGGCAACTCCCTTTTCTCTAGTATACGGCATGGAAGCTGTGCTCCCCGTAGACGTTGAAATACCATCAATGAGAGTCCTAATGGAGACTAAGTTATCAGAGGCTGAATGGTGTCAAAGCAGATACGATCAGTTGAACTTAATTGAAGAAAAACGTATGACTGCTCTATGCCATGGACAGTTATACCAAGCAAGGATGAAACAAGCTTTCAACAAAAAGGTTCGACCTCGTGAATTTCGAGAAGGCGACCTCGTGCTTAAAAAGATCTTGTCTTTTCAACCAGATTCTAGGGGCAAATGGTCTCCTAATTACGAAGGCCCGTATGTTGTCAAAAGAACATTTTCTGGCGGCGCCATGACTCTTGCAACCATGGATGGTGATGAACTTCCATATCCTGTGAATGCTGATGCAGTCAAGAAATACTTTGTCTAAAAAAAAAAAAGAATAAAAGAACAGCTCGGTAAGTTGAAAACCCGCAAAGGGCGACTTAGGCAAAAATGAGCGTCTCGGTGGACTGAAAACCCGAAAGGGCGGTCCACGCAAAAATTAGAGACAATAAACAGAAAAAAATTATCCTGGTAGATTGAAAACCTGAAAGGGCAATCTAGGCAAAAATTAGGGATTTATGACAAAGTAACTGCATCAGTCCATACTTCGTCACCTGAAGAGTCTGTACTGTTAGAACAAGATTTGTTCTTATCAATTATCTTAGTTTTGATGATAACAATAATATGAATTTTGCTTAAGATAATATGGTACTCTAATCCATTGCAATTTCCCTTTCAGGAAATATATAAAGAGTACGCATAATTCAGCGCTCAGAAGTTGTATCTCAAATGGTTCAGCATGCAACATCAGAACATGGTCTGGCAAGACATCAGAAGATGGTCGAAGCAGAATCAGAACATGGGTCTATGGAAGCATCAGAAGAACATGAGATCAGAAGCACTGAAGATCAGAAGATGGTATCACGCTCAGAAGCACTTCAAGGTCAGAAGATCAGAAGATGCTATGCACCAAGCTGTTTTGACTCTGATGATATTCAAACGTCATATTCACAAACATCAGATCAGAAGGAAGTACAGGTGGCAGACTACGCTGACTGACAAAAGGAACGTTAAAAGCTACTAAAGGCTACGTCAGTAGACACAGCGTGAACAAGGCTCGAGGTAGTTGACAAAAGCGTATAACATTAAATGCGATGCTGTACGGAACACGCAAAGCATTAAATGCATTCAACGGTCATCTTCTCAACGCCTATAAATATGAAGTTCTGATGAGAAGCAAGGTTAACGATTCTGCACCAAAACAACTTATATCAAACTTGCTGAAACGCTGTTCAAATCTAAACTCAGAATCTTCATCTTCATCAAAGCTCACTACATTGCTGTTGTAATATCTTAGTGAGATTAAGCTTAAACGTTAAGAGAAATATCACAGTTGTGATTATCGCTTTTAAGAAGCATTTGTAAACTCTTGAATAGATTACATTAAGTTGTTAGGAACTAGAGTGATCGTGTGATCAGTATACTCTAGGAAGTCTTAGCAGTTGGCTGAGCAGTTTGTAACTAGAGTGATCGTGTTGATCAGAATACTCTAGGGAAGTCTTAGGAGTGAACTAAGCCTAGAGTGATCGTGTTGATCAGTAGACTCTAGAAAAGTCTTAGAGGGTATCTAAGCAGTTGTTCCTGGAGTGATCAGTGTGTGATCAGAAGACTCTGGAAGACTTAGTTGCGGACTAAGTGGAAAACCATTGTAATCCGTGCGATTAGTGGATTAAATCCTCAGGTTGAGGTAAATCATCTCTGCGGGGGTGGACTGGAGTAGCTTCGTTAACAGCGAACCAGGATAAAAATAATTGTGCAATTTATTTTTATCGTCCAAGTTTTAAAGTCACACTTATTCAATCCCCCCCCCCTTTCTAAGTGTTTTTCTATCCTTCAATTGGCATCAGAGCACCGGTTCTAAGGTGCAAGCACTTAACCGTGTTTAGAAAAGATTCAGGAAGAGAAAAACGCTTCATTTAAAAGATGGCTGGTGAAACTCCGACAAATCCACCTGCATCTACATCTGGCTCTGCTGAGCAATACAATGGTAACAATGGTTATACTAGACCGCCGGTATTTGAGGGTGAAAACTTTGAATACTGGAAAGATAAACTGGAAAGTTACTTTCTGGGTCTAGATGGTGATCTATGGGATCTTCTGATGGATGGTTACAAACATCCAGTAAATGCCAGTGGCGTAAAGCTGACAAGGCAAGAAATGAATGATGATCAAAAGAAGCATTTCAGGAATCATCATAAATGCAGAACTGTTTTGCTGAATGCTATTTCTCATGTTGAGTATGAGAAAATATCAAACAGGGAAACAGCCTATGATATATATGAGTCCTTGAAAATGACTCATGAAGGAAATGCTCAAGTCAAGGAGACAAAAGCTCTTGCCTTAATCCAGAAGTATGAAGCCTTCAAGATGGAGGATGATGAAGACATTGAAAAGATGTTTTCGAGATTTCAAACTCTGACTGCTGGATTGAGAGTTCTTGACAAAGGATACACCAAGGCTGATCATGTGAAGAAGATCATCAGAAGCTTACCCAGAAGATGGGGTCCTATGGTGACTGCATTCAAGATTGCAAAGAATCTGAATGAAGTTTCTCTGGAAGAGCTGATCAGTGCCTTGAGAAGCCATGAAATTGAGCTGGATGCAAATGAGCCTCAAAAGAAAGGTAAGTCTATTGCATTAAAATCTAATATCAAGAAATGCACTAACGCTTTTCAGGCCAAAGAAGAAGATCCTGAAGAATCAGAATCTGAAGAAGAAGATGAACTGTCCATGATTTCCAGAAAAGTAAATCAACTCTGGAAGAGCAAGCAAAGGAAGTTCAGAGGCTTCAGAAGTTCAAAGAGATTTGAACATGGAGAATCTTCTGATGACAGAAGATCTGACAAGAAGAAGGTCATGTGCTATGAATGCAATGAACCAGGACACTTCAGGAATGAATGTCCAAATCTTCAGAAGGAAAGTCCCAAGAAAAAGTTTCATAAGAAGAAAGGTCTTATGGCAACCTGGGATGAGTCAGAAGATGATTCAGAAGATGAGCAGGCCAACTGTGCGCTGATGGCGACAGAAGATGACGGATCAGAATCTACATCAGAATCAGATTCTGAAGAGGTATTTTCTGAACTTACTAGAGATGAGTTAGTTTCCGGTCTAACTGAACTTCTGGAACTCAAGTCTCAGATTAGTCTCAAATACAAAAAGCTGAAAAAGCAATTTGAATTTGAAACAAAGAAGCTTGAGTTGGAGAATTCTGAATTAAAAGAAAAACTTTTAAAATTATCCAATAATGTTGGATCTCCTTCTGATTCAGAAAAATCCACTCCTAGTCTAAACCATATTCTGAAAGAATATGATTTAAGTTTCAGGAAGTTCTTATCTAGAAGTATTGGCAGAAGTCAGCTAGCTTCTATGATATATGCCGTATCTGGAAACAAAAGAGTTGGCATTGGTTTTGAGGGTGAAACCCCATACAAACTTGAACCTGTTGATGAAATGAAAATTACATACAAGCCATTGTATGATCAGTTCAAGTATGGCCACTCTCATGATATTAGGCACACTTCACATGCTCAAAGTTTTCACATAACACACACCAAAAAGCATGTGACACAACCTAGGAAATATCATGAAACTCACATTAAAAATTATCATGCTGTTCCTCCTATTGCTTATAATGTTAAACCCAAGTTCAATCAGAACTTGAGAAAATCTAACAAGAAAGGACCCAAGAAAATGTGGGTACCTAAGGATAAGATTATTCCTATTGCAGATATCCTTGGCTGCAAGAAGGACAAAGCACAACATGTCATGGTACCTGGACTCTGGATGCTCGCGACACATGACAGGAAGAAGGTCTATGTTCCAAGACCTGGTGCTTAAGTCAGGAGGAGAAGTCAAGTTTGGAGGAGATCAGAAGGGCAAGATAATTGGCTCTGGAACTATAAAGTCTGGTAACTCTCCTTCCATTTCTAATGTACTTCTTGTAGAAGGATTAACTCATAACCTCTTATCTATCAGTCAATTGAGTGACAATGGTTATGATATAATCTTTAATCAAAAGTCTTGCAAGGCTGTAAATCAGAAGGATGGCTCAATCCTATTTACAGGCAAGAGGAAGAACAACATTTATAAGACAGATCTGCAAGATCTTATGAGTCAGAAGGTGACCTGTCTTATGTCTGTTTCTGAAGAGCAGTGGGTCTGGCACAGAAGATTAGGTCATGCTAGTTTGAGAAAGATTTCTCAGATTAACAAACTGAATCTGGTCAGAGGACTCCCTAATCTGAAATTCAAATCAGATGCTCTTTGTGAAGCATGTCAGAAGGGCAAGTTCTCCAACCTGCATTCAAGTCTAAGAATGTTGTTTCTACCTCAAGGCCATTAGAACTCTTGCACATTGATCTGTTTGGACCAGTCAAAACAGCATCTGTCAGAGGAAAGAAATATGGATTAGTCATCGTAGATGATTATAGCCGCTGGACTTGGGTAAAATTCTTAAAACACAAGGATGAGACTCATTCAGTGTTCTTTGATTTCTGCATTCAGATTCAATCTGAAAAAGAGTGTAAAATCATAAAGGTCAGAAGTGATCATGGTGGTGAATTTGAGAACAGATCCTTTGAAGAATTCTTCAAAGAAAATGGTATTGCCCATGATTTCTCTTGTCCTAGAACTCCACAACAAAATGGAGTTGTAGAGCGAAAGAATAGGACTCTGCAAGAAATGGCCAGAACCATGATCAATGAAACCAATATGGCTAAGCATTTCTGGGCAGAAGCAATAAACACTGCATGCTATATTCAGAATAGAATCTCTATCAGACCTATTCTAAATAAGACTCCTTATGAATTGTGGAAGAATAGAAAGCCCAACATTTCATATTTCCATCCTTTTGGATGTGTATGCTTTATTCTGAACACTAAAGATCATCTTGGTAAGTTTGATTCCAAAGCTCAAAAGTGTTTCCTTCTTGGATATTCTGAACGCTCAAAAGGCTACAGAGTATACAATACTGAAACATTGGTTGTAGAAGAATCAATCAATATCAGGTTTGATGATAAGCTTGGTTCTGAAAAACCAAAGCAGTTTGATAATTTTGCAGATTGTAATATTGATATATCAGAAGTTGTTGAGCCAAGAAGCAACACATCAGAAGCAGAGCTCCTCAGAAGCAAAGAACCAGAAGATCAAGTATCAGCTTCTCTGGAGGATCTAAGTATTTCTGAAGAACCATCTGTCAGAAGATCATCCAGACTTATCTCTGGTCATTCAGAAGATGTCATTCTTGGAAAGAAGGATGATCCAATCAGAACAAGAGCATTCCTTAAGAACAACGCAGACTGTCAATTAGGTCTTGTATCTTTGATCGAGCCAACTTCTGTTGATCATGCTCTAGAAGATCCAGACTGGATAATTGCTATGCAAGAAGAACTGAATCAGTTTACAAGGAATGATGTTTGGGATCTTGTTCCTAGACCAGATGGATTCAATATAATTGGTACAAAATGGGTCTTCAGAAACAAGCTCAGTGAGAAAGGTGAAGTGGTAAGAAACAAAGCCAGACTGGTGGCTCAGGGTTATAGTCAGCAAGAAGGGATTGATTATACAGAAACCTTTGCACCAGTGGCCAGGTTAGAATCTATTCGTCTATTAATTTCTTTTGCCACTCAACATAACATCACTCTCTATCAAATGGATGTTAAGAGTGCCTTCTTAAATGGTTATATAGATGAAGAAGTTTATGTCCATCAACCTCCTGGTTTTGAAGACTCTATGTCTCCGAATCATGTGTTTAAACTAAAGAAATCATTATATGGATTGAAGCAAGCTCCCAGAGCTTGGTATGAACGCTTAAGTTCTTTCCTTCTAGATAATGGTTTCACTAGAGGAAAAGTGGACACTACTCTCTTTTGTAAAACCTTTGAAAAGGATATTTTAATTTGTCAAATATATGTAGATGATATTATTTTTGGAACATCTAATGCTACACTTGGAAAGGAGTTTGCTGAGTCTATGCAGGCTGAGTTTGAAATGAGCATGATGGGAGAACTCAAGTATTTCCTTGGAATACAAATAAATCAAACATCAGAAGGAACATATGTTCACCAAACCAAGTATGTGAAGGAACTTCTGAAGAAGTTTAATCTTCTGGACTGCAAAGAAGCCAAAACTCCTATGCATCCAACATGCATCCTAGGTAAGGATGAGGTAAGTAAAAAGGTAGATCAGAAGTTATACAGAGGTATGATTGGATCTCTTCTATATCTGACTGCTTCTAGACCTGACATTCTGTTCAGTGTTTGTTTGTGTGCTAGATTCCAATCAGATCCTAGAGAATCTCATTTAACTGCTGTTAAGAGAATTCTAAGGTATCTGAAAGGTACTACTAATGTTGGCTTAGTTTACAGAAAATCTAAAGAATACAACTTAGTAGGATTCTGCGATGCTGATTATGCTGGAGACAGAATTGAAAGAAAAAGTACTTCAGGAAGTTGCCAATTTCTTGGAAGTCATTTGATCTCCTGGTACAGCAAGAAGCAAGCAACTATTGCTCTATCAACCACAGAAGCAGAATATGTAGCTGCTGCTGGTTGTAGTACACAGATGCTCTGGATGAAGAGTCAGTTAGAAGATTATCAGATATTTGAGAGTAACATTCCTATATTCTGTGATAATACTTCTGCTATATGTTTATCTAAGAATCCTATTCTTCATTCAAAAGCTAAACATATTGAGATTAAACATCATTTCATAAGGGACTATGTTCAGAAGGGTGTCATATCTTTAAACTTTGTTGATACAGACCATCAATGGGCTGATATCTTTACAAAACCCCTGGCTGAAGATAGGTTTAAGTTCATTCTGAAGAACCTCAGTATGGATTTATGCCCAGAATGAGAAGATGAGAAGTTCTCATGTATGAGTATCTTCTGAAATGAATGTGGAACATTTTTTTTTGTCAGAAGTTCTGATTGAAATCTTTTAGAAATTATGATTCGGTTATTACTAACGTTTCATTGTCTAAGTTGATTCAGAACCTCTTTTAAAGCAAAACAGCTGTTACGTTTTATCTCGGGATGGTAAACCTGTCGTTACTATTCGTGGATAAACGTGCGTGCAGTTGAAGGGACGCCGTCCATAGGTAACTGTGCTAGTCACCTCATTTGTCTTTATTATCTCTCCTCACGTCACGTAACATTAAATGCTTTTCTTCATTCGTTTCACTTTATTTTCTTTTAAATACTCTTCAAAATGGTTTTTGGTTTCCTATCTCTCTGTTTTCCTCTTAAAGTTTTTTTCTTCTCTCTCTCTCTCTCTTTCGTTTTTCATTTCTTCTCTCAAAACCTAGCGTTAACCCTAAGCCTGTTGTAGCTCCATGACTCAAAGGCGACAGATCTCTGTGCATCTCGGGATAGCTCTTCTAATACCTCTCAAGTCAGATCCTTCTTTGATGTTGTTATCAACTTTCATCCAAAGACAGAAGACTTTCTTGAGTTGTAGGAAGATATGCTCAACTTCTATGTTGAGTTTCTTGACCGAATGTTGTATTTTTTAATTTTTGTAGTGATTTCCTCTTTGGAAACTCTACTTTGTATTTGCTAGGAATGTTTCTCATCTTGTTAAACATAGGAACCTTTTGTAATATCTTTTGATTATCAATGAAAAAGTTTCTTTGATTTACATTCCAGTGATTCTATTTGTCGTTTTATGCATCTGAATTTTTTTTTAAATATTCTTTTTGATGTTATGACAAAAAGGGGGAGAAGATAAATGATAAATGATTTGATTAATCTATCAGTTGCTGGGTAAAGGCTCCCACACATTCACTAACAAGAACTGCAAGTTCTACATGGTTTAAGTGTTTTGCAGGTACAGAGAAGTGAAGTGAATCTTCAGAAGCAAACACTAGAAGCAAAACCATGGAAACTGAAGCAAGCTGAGTGCTGTCAAGCTTCAGAGATCAGAAGCAAGAAAGAAGAATGAATCAGAAGCACTGATAATAGAATTTGAATATCATTGTCTATCCTGTTCTGACAAAATTCTATTTGCTCTGATACATATAATGTTATGGCTCTGATACATTATTTGCTCTGATACATTATTTCAGCCTATATGGCTCTGATACATATAATGTGTTCAAACATACATTTTATGTTCTAACTCGTTCATGCTGACTTTTGTCGTTTAGTTTTTGTTCTGTAACATTTCAGGATGTAGAGATGCTCTGATGATGCTCTGGTACATTCAACAATGTTCTGATACAAATCTAGCATGAAGTGATGTTGGTAGACATTCAAGTTCTGAAGCTATCCGAGGGAAGCAGAAATCAGAAGATGTGAATGTTCTAAAAGATCCAGAAAACTCAAGTTCTGAAGCTGTCCTGAATGGAAGCAGAAATCAGAAGCTGTGAATGTTCTGAAGATCAAAGAAATTCAAGTTCTGAAGCTGTCCTGAATGGAAGCAGAAGTCAGAAGCTGTGAATGTTCTGAAGATCAAAGAAATTCAAGTTCTGAAGCTGTCCAATGGAAGCAGAAGTCAGAAGCTATGAATTCTCTGAAGGCAGAAGCTTATATGATCGTCTCTACCGAAATAATCAGGGAAGTCTTTTATCAAAGTTCTTCGAGTATGTATTTCAGGGGGAGATTATTTATCTCAGGGGGAGATTGTTAATCTCAGGGGGAGACATATTCATATGCTTATGCTATAGCTGTGTAATTTGTCTTTTGCCGTCTACTCTTTCTGATCGCAAATTCATATCATTTATATATGTTTTTGTCATCATCAAAAAGGGGGAGATTGTTAGAACAAGATTTGTTCTTATCAATTATCTTAGTTTTGATGATAACAATAATATGAATTTTGCTTAAGATAATATGGTACTCTAATCCATTGCAATTTCCCTTTCAGGAAATATATAAAGAGGACGCATAATTCAGCGCTCAGAAGTTGTATCTCAAATGGTTCAGCATGCAACATCAGAACATGGTCTGGCAAGACATCAGAAGATGGTCGAAGCAGAATCAGAACATGGGTCTATGGAAGCATCAGAAGAACATGAGATCAGAAGCACTGAAGATCAGAAGATGGTATCACGCTCAGAAGCACTTCAAGGTCAGAAGATCAGAAGATGCTATGCACCAAGCTGTTTTGACTCTGATGATATTCAAACGTCATATTCACAAACATCAGATCAGAAGGAAGTACAGGTGGCAGACTACGCTGACTGACAAAAGGAACGTTAAAAGCTACTAAAGGCTACGTCAGTAGACACAGCGTGAACAAGGCTCGAGGTAGTTGACAAAAGCGTATAACATTAAATGCGATGTTGTACGGAACACGCAAAGCATTAAATGCATTCAACGATCATCTTCTCAACGCCTATAAATATGAAGTTCTGATGAGAAGCAAGGTTAACGATTCTGCACCAAAACAACTTATATCAAACTTGCTGAAACGCTGTTCAAATCTAAACTCAGAATCTTCATCTTCATCAAAGCTCACTACATTGCTGTTGTAATATCTTAGTGAGATTAAGCTTAAACGTTAAGAGAAATATCACAGTTGTGATTATCGCTTTTAAGAAGCATTTGTAAACTCTTGAATAGATTACATTAAGTTGTAAGGAACTAGAGTGATCGTGTGATCAGTATACTCTAGGAAGTCTTAGCAGTTGGCTGAGCAGTTTGTAACTAGAGTGATCGTGTTGATCAGAATACTCTAGGGAAGTCTTAGGAGTGAACTAAGCCTAGAGTGATCGTGTTGATCAGTAGACTCTAGAAAAGTCTTAGAGGGTATCTAAGCAGTTGTTCCTGGAGTGATCAGTGTGTGATCAGAAGACTCTGGAAGACTTAGTTGCGGACTAAGTGGAAAACCATTGTAATCCGTGCGATTAGTGGACTAAATCCTCAGGTTGAGGTAAATCGTCTCTGCGGGGGTGGACTGGAGTAGCTTCGTTAACAGCGAACCAGGATAAAAATAATTGTGCAATTTATTTTTATCGTCCAAGTTTTAAAGTCACACTTATTCAATCCCCCCCCCCCTTTCTAAGTGTTTTTCTATCCTTCATGTACCTCATCAAAAGGATCTTCAATCAAATCATCTCCAATCTGAAGCAACAAGCACAGTTGGAACTCAAAGTTGTTAGGGGGAATAGTGGTTATTGCTTTCTATGTAGCCTTTTCCGCATAATTACCATTTCCAACTTTTGTAAATACTCCATGGAGTCACGCCTTTAGCTGATTTCCATACTATTAAATAAATTTGAGCCTTGTGCCCATTTGTTTGCAATCTCCAAATTTCTTTTAGCTTGCAAAATGACGCTTTAATTGTGTTATTCACTTTTGAAAAAAAAAAGAGAGAAAAAAAGTTTTAAATGAATTTACTTCACTTTTTCAAAATAAAAGCGAAACTTTCCTTTGAGTTGTGAACAACAGAAGGAACATCAACAGCTATCTCCATAGGATGAATCAAAGATTATGATAGGAAGAGCTCTTCTATCCCCATTGAAGAAGGTCTTTTATCCCCAGTAACGAAGATTTTCTATCTCCAGTGAAGAGGTTCTTCCATCTCAATAAAAAATGATGCTCATCTTCCCCAGAGAAGTTTAAAGGACGCAGCACCATTCATCACCTGTGTTATCTACACCGTGTTGGAGAACATTAACCGAGTATCTGGTTGTATTGCGACGTTGGTCCTTCTCCAGTATATACTCCTTTGTCTGTCAGTATCGTCAGCATGCATGCTACATTCATGACATTTATCATTCATACACATTTGCATCATTTATGCATTCTTGCATTTCTCAATGTTTGCTTCAAAATCACTTGTTCAGGATATATCTATCCTCAAAAAAAGAAGAAGAAAAAAAAAGGAAAAGAAAAGAAAAGAAAAAACAAGTATGGGCGTGTCATCTCTCCAAATAGGTTGTCACCCATAAGCAGAAAAGAACACATTCTTTCTCCAGTTCCCCAATGAGATCATTCCTCGTGGAAGAAGGTTGCTTTAGTTTCTCCTTTCAAACCAAGGAGGAAATCCCCAGTTGAGTTCATTCCTCATGGGTACAAAGTCTTGTTTGACTGTTTCTTTCCAATTCATTCTTGGTTAGAACCCTGTCTTTACCAGAGATTCAAATTTCGATTCTCCAAATAGCCTCGTCATCAGAGCAGCTTATGTCTCTTTCAAAAGCTTTTTTCCTCTCAAGGAAATCAATCATGAAGACCATTTGACAATCAGGGCCTTATTACTGTTCACAAGGCTGAATAACCAGTAATTTCCCTAGCAAAGTCTCCAGGATCATTTTATCACTCGGCTGATAATTGATCATGTCTTCAAAACCACTATCACAAGGCTGGTAGTCGGTAATTTTTTGTTCTGGTTATATTATTTAACATGTCTATCACCATGCTGATAGTCGGTAATATTAACCGAACCTTTGAAACTCTTTTTACCATGTCAAGTCTATCACCATGCTGGTAGTCGGTAATCTAGTTTCATACCTTTCACCTTCGCATTATTAACAAGTCTATCCCTGTGCAGATAGTCGTTAATGTCGATAGGTAAGCTTTTCTTACAAAGCTATCATTCCCCGGTGAAGCATACACTTGCTTTCCCGAAAAACAAAAAAACAGATTCTCTTCCTAAAAACGGATTGAGGCATCCTTCCCAATCTCTTTTCCCCAGCGGAGTCAGTTCTTGATATTCCCTCGGTAGAGATATCCTTGCATCATTCGCAATTTTGGTATCTTAGGTCCAAAATTCGCGTCTTCTGATATTTAAGTCTCTTCCACCCTATCAAAACGAAGATTTTCAATCTTCATATCTCAGGTTGAAGAAACTTAAATAGGGGCATCTGTCATACCCCAATTTTTGACCTAAGATACCACCTCATATCATCTGCATATGCATCATTTGCATCTCTAACAAATTGCATAGCCTGTGTTTGTTACTTGTGACTCAGCAGGATTTAATCAAGAAATCACCTCTCATCAGTACAAGTAACAATCAATTAGGGTTTTGTTCTCCCTTCATTTCAAATGAATCATCTTCATCAACAATCAACATTTGGTCCTTGGAGATTCACTTCAACAAGCTCAACAGCTTTGAATCAACCAAATTAGGGTCTTAACTGAAGACAGCATGCTTTTGACTTTTGCTCAGGATTTGACCTAATGACTTGGGACATGACCTCAAGACCCCAAGTGCATCATTTTGACCTAATCCATTGGCTCAAGACATCTCCTACACAAGGATTGATCAATAGTGAAATTTCAAATCATCAGATTAGGGTTTTGAACTATCAGGGACTAAAAATCAGGGATCACATTTGGGAAACCCTAAGAATCCCCAGGAAGTCAATCAAAGGTTTCAATCATCCTCAAATAATCCCTATGACAACATCCAATGGAAATTGCATCTCAATTCAAGATCCACAGTCATCAATTTCATCAGGTCGACAATTAGGGTTTTTTGACCTAATTCACTGAACAACTGCTTTTTTAATCAGGACATGGTGTCACAACTCAAACCATGGCTCAATATCCTCTAATTCCTCAATATTATTCATTCATACCACTCATTGAATGAGGATAGCTTGATTCATTTGAAATCTCCAGAAACGCGATTCGTCTGAAAAAGTCAACTGTACAAGATCACCATTGACTTTTGGGGAATTTTGGTCAACCATGACTTTTGAAGT
Source organism: Vicia villosa (assembly GCF_029867415.1). Lineage (NCBI taxonomy): Eukaryota > Viridiplantae > Streptophyta > Magnoliopsida > Fabales > Fabaceae > Vicia > Vicia villosa. Next base: position 18,458,157 of record NC_081181.1, on the reverse strand, counting down.
TTCAAATCATCAATATATGATATATGAAGTCATTTGATCAAGAAAAATCAAGAAAATCAATCAAGAATCAAAAAGTCAAAAGTTTGACTTTCATACTTAGAAAATTTTCTAAGTGTTTTTCAATGGTTTTTTCCAAACTTTGGAAGGGAATAACTCAAAATTTCACCTACAAACTGAAAAAAACTTCCAACATGAAAGTTGTAGATTTTGATCCAATGAACAACTTTGTCACATATAAATTTTTTCCAAAAGATCAACCATTTAAGAGATATGGAGCTTCAAAGTTGGTATCTTTTGAAAATTTCACTTAAAACTTCATTTTCTTCAAAGTTCATGAATCTTTTTCACCTATTTCCTTAAAGGTCTTGAAGAAACTTTCAACTAGGGTTTTGAAGTGTGTAACATGAGCTTTCCAAAATGTCCAAGATCATGAAAAAATATGGAGCATAACTATGGTTTTGAATTTTGTCATTAGAGGTCATTATGCATGAAATTACAAGCCATTTTTACCAAAGTTATGCACTATTCTACCAAATGATCCAAGTGATGACACATAGATGCAATAATTGGAAGATATTTCTGGTTTAAGATCAGATAGGAAGGAGATAAGAAGCTTGGCCAAAATAACCATGGTTTAGTTACTTTTAACCATTTGCATTTAATGCAAAAGATGCTAGTTTATCTCTTAAGCCAAGTCATCATACTTTGAGCAACTTGCAAAGGCTCTGCATTCAGACTCTTTGGCCTATAAATAGAGGTCATTACTTCATTGCAGATCACACCAAAACCTCACAAATTATAGGTTTTCTCTTTCTTTCTTGAATTGCAAGTTTTAAGTTTCAAAGAGAGGTAGAAAACTCAACCTCCAAACCCTTGAAGTTATGGCCAAAGTGATGGTTCTAACAACTCATAAACATCATATGGGATGTGTTTGAACCACTCACACACCCCAAATCACCCCAAAACTCAGAATCATCATCTCACCTCCATATGAACATGAAATGAACCTTATCATGCCAAAATCCATTCTAGCTCATCTCTGTCCAAACTATCACTTCTAACATCATCCATATATCACATATGAACTATACAATCCATCACATATAGCCAAAAACTTCAGAATCATCAAGCTCGATTCATACTTGGTTCTACTGCAGATCGGGTTCCATACTTTGATCCAGATGTTTTCAATCCATCCCAAGCATTCAGACACCTTCCATAAGGTCCCGTTGAAGCTATCCAGATCATCAAACAACTTCTGTAACACCCCCTTTGCAAAATTCAATCTCCAGCTTGGCCGTTTTCGAAGGTAAGAGTTTTGAACTTCAAACTCATACATACATGCATCATAAATGAAAAATTGAGTTGCTATCTTGTTTCTGCACTATCACTGATCATTAACCCTCAATCAATTTGATAATTCATCAATCATACATCATTTCACGATCAAATTCAGTTTTAGGGTTCTTCATGTTCATACAAAAATTGACCCCCTTAGAGTGAAAATAAATAAATTATGAGGGCACCATCATGTTCCTCGTGAAAAACCGAGTGAGATAGACCCTTTGATCGATCAAAATAACACAGTTTTGAAGAATTTTGAAAATCAGTTGAAGGTGTGTTCTTGGCGCCAGTTTTGGTTTGGAAAATTCAAATCCTTGTTTTAAAATATAATCAATTGAACGTGTGTATCTTACAAGCTGCGCGCGCAGCTCAGTTGGTAAGTGTTTTGGCCGGTGAGAGAGAGGGCGTGGGTTCAAACCCTTGTGGAGACAAAACCAATTTTTTTAGCACCTATTTTCTTTCATTTTCTTCACAACTTCATCATTTAATTTAACCATTCAAATTAACTCATTTTTTACACACCTCTTATTTAATATACATATTTTGACAATATCAAAAAAAAATCACAAAAAAAGATTTATTTAGTATACTTTTAATTAGGTTTAAAATGATACATTTTTAAGTGTTTTTAAATACTTTAAATATTGTTTTTTCATTTAATTTTCAAACCTAATCACTTGTAAATATTTTTGTGATCAAACCCTTATCACTTAGGTCTTAATTAAGCATTAAAAATTGTTTTAAACTTAATTAAGTTGATTTCTTTCAAATTCGAATCGTTTTAAAACGAGCGATCGCGATTCTTTTCAAAATAATAAACCACCTCTTTTTGATTAAATCTTTTTGACTAATCAAATGATTTTCAAAATGAAGTGGGGCCTCTCGAATATTAGAGAGTGTAAGTCCCATTTCTTTTCTTTTTATACAGTCTTCAAAACAAATAAACTTCTTTCAAAACAAACTTTCAAACAGTTTTCAAAACGACGAAACCTCGCGTCTGTTAATAAAACAGTCAACCATGTTTTGTAAATAAAACATGGGCCTCCACGTAGGTATAAGTCTCATTCCAGTACATGAAATTAGGTATTTCATTGTACACCTTTTTTGTATATATCTCGATCAGTTTGATTTTTAACCTCGAATAACAAATCAAAAAATGAAGGTTTTCTTTAAATCTTCCCAAAAATACCATGGGCCTCCATGTAGGTATAAGTCCCAAGCCCTTTTGTAAATACCTGTTTACATAGTTTGAATACACTTAAGTGGGTCTTTCCCCGAGTATAAGTCTCGAGCCCCCGTGTATACAAATGGATCATGCTTACAGGTATATTTCCTTCATAAACTCCATTATATACACACACTTTGTCATATATATAATTGTTCATATCTGTTCATGTTTGTTAATACTTGTTCATGTTTCTTCATATGTGTGATCTGTGTGCTTGTTCAACTTAGTACAATACTAGGTTCCCCATAGCCTCCTATTGGGCTTCGTGCAAAGAATCTCCCTAGTTTAGGTTAGGACATAGAGTATGGTTTCCCGGTGAAATCGCTCTAAGAGCTCAGACCAACTATACCATGCCTCCCCTTGGGCTTTGTACAAACGAGTGACCCTCCCATAGCTTCCTCTTGGGCTTACAATGCAAGGACCCTGGATTGTCCCTCCCATAGCCTCCTCTTGGGCTTACAATGCAAGGACCCTCGGATAGCCTCCTCTTGGGCTTCGTACAAGGACCCACGGGCTTCTTATAAGCATCCCCAATATCCAAATCAAATACCCTAGGAGATTAGACATTTATCATCTCTATGATAGGAGTATCTCTTCTATATCATCACAAACAATCAAACAATCAATTTATCAAACTCTTTTTTGCCACAAGGCTGGCTAATCAATCAAACCTTTTTGCCACCATACTGGCTGATTAATCAAAGTTTTTGTCACAAGGCTGACTTCATTGAAACTTTTGCCACAAGGCTGGCTGATTAATCAAAACTTTTTGTCACAAGGCTGACTTCATTAAAAGTTTTTGCCACAAGGCTGGCTAAAAAACATCTTTATCATTCTAAGTACCATAAGCGGCATGGCCCAGGGCTTATAATGAAAACATTTTCAAACAAAATCAAACAGATGTATGTGATGATATAGATTAGATACATCGAACATTTAGATGACATTTGTCTCTTATCCTTTGCTTCCACTAGCATAAGTGGGAACTACGATTGCTCTGACTTTCTCAACATCCCTTTGAGAATACGTAGGCACAAGGTCGTATCCTTGGCGAGCAAAACTTCTCTCTCAAACCATTCAAACCTTAGCACCCGTAGACCCGAGCTACAAATGCTCTGATTCCCTCTAGGGGATATGTATGCAGAGGATTGCGATGATCTTTGCGAGCATAATCAAACAAACACCTTAGGTCCCACCTATTTCACAACAGAACCTCCACCATAACATAGAATGAAAAACAATAAAGAATCCTATAGAGTACTATAGATACGTTGGGTGCTAATACCTTCCCTTCGTATAACCAACCCTCTTACCCAAGATCTCTCCCCCACTTTTTAGGTTATTGCAGCTTTTTTCCTTTTCCTCTGGAAATAATAAAAAGTTTGGTCGAAACAAAAGAAAAATCATTTTTTATGAGCACTCGAGCCCAAAGAAGGCATCAGGTGTCTCATCCCAAAAAAAGAGGAACAAAACGATTTTTCGCCCGCGACAGAATGTCCAAAATAATGTCAATATGGCTGATTAAAATCTGAAAGAGATTCAAATGAAGATACAAAGCATGGGTTATACTGACTTTTTGCAGGAGGAGGAGACCAAAGCTCAACATGAGCTTGAAAGTGCTTTGAACATCGAAGAAAATCTATGGAAGGAAAAATCCAGACTTAAATGGCACCTTCAAGGTGATAGAAATACAAACTTTTTCCATACCTATGCTAAAATTAAAAGAAAAACCAAAATGATCTCCTCTTTAGTTGTTAATGGGAGAGTTGAAACTGATAGTCTAATTCTAGAGTCTCATATTGAATCCCATTTTAAAAAAACTCTTTAATTATGACTTTGTTAGCAAAGATACTGACTTAATTCAGAAAGTTATTCCTAAACTTGTTTATGATCATACCAATGACATGCTTTTGAAAACTCCCAGCCTTGAGGAAATTCACAGTGTTGTGCTCAATTTGAATATGGACTTTGTTCCTGGTTTTGATGGGTTTAGAGCCATTTTCTATGTTAAGTATTGGGACATTATCAAGGTAGATGTTATTAATGTTGTCAACCAATTCTTTTTACAGGGATGGATAGCTCCCAATTTCAATGCCAACACTATTGTGTTGTTACCTAAATCTGGAGATGCTAGCAGCATTGGTCATTTATTATAGGCCAATTGCTATGGCTAATTTTAAATACAAACTCATTTCAAAAATTCTAGGTGACAGGTTAACTTCTATCCTGCCCTATATTATTTCTCATGAACAAAAAGGTTTCATAGCTGGTAGGAATATTAAAGATGGTATATGTCTCACTTCTGAGGCTATAAATCTACTTGATAACAAAAGCTTCAGTGAAAATTTAGCTCTCAATATTGACATTTCTAAGGCTTTTGATTCTCTCAATTGGAATTTCATTCTCAAAACCGTCTCTTCCTTTGGTTTTAGTGATAAATTTTGCAATTGGATTCATATTATTCTTAAATCTGCTACTCTCTCAATTGACATGAATGGTAAACAAGTGGGCTATTTCAATAATGCTAATGGTGAGAGGCAAGGGGATCCTCTATCCCCTCTCCTTTTCTGTATAGCTGAAGATGTTTTAAGCAAAGGAATCTCTAGTCTTGTGAACACCAATAAGTTGAACCTTATACAAGCTAATAGACATTGTAGAGTTCCTTCTCATACTCTCTTTGTTGATGACATTATGATCTTCTGCAGGGGGATCTACAATCTTTAACTACTATTAACAATCTTCTTAAGGATTATGCTACTTGCTCTGTAACTCTTCTAAATCAATTATATATGCAGGAGGCATGTCTATTGTTAGACATTGCAGACTGGCAGAAATCATTGGTTTTACAAAGGCCTATCATACTTTTACTTATCTAGGTGTTCCAATTTTTATTAGCAAACCTAAAGCTTCTCATTTTTCTTCCATTGTAGGTAACATTAAGCTCAAATTGGCTACTTGGAAGGAAAATCTCCTGTCCATGGCGGTAAGAGTTCTTATGGTTAAAACAATGATTCTTAGTATGATGGTGCATTACATAAACATCTATAACTGGCCTGCCAACACAATTAAAAGCATTGAGGGATGGATGAGAAACTTCATATGGAGTGGAAATGTTGAAAAAACGAAGCTGATAATAGTTGCTTGGAAGAAGTGTTGCAGTAGCATCAATGAAGGAGGTCTTGGTATAATATCTATGAAACATTACAACACGGCTACCAATACTCACCTTTGCTGGAAGTTTCTTAACAACAAGCAATCTTGGGCTATTCTTCTGGCTGCTAGAGTTACAATATACAACAAGCTGATCAAGTATTCCATAAAATCACCATTGTGGAAGGGATTCAATGAGGTGTATGAGACCGTGATGGACAATTGTGTTTGGACCATAGGTAATGGTAGCAGAATCAATTTCTGGCTTGACAACTGGATAGAGGAAACCCTTGCATTCAAATACAAAATTTAGGACAAGTTTCATTCAAACCTCACAATGAAAGTAGCTAACTGCTGGATTAACAACTCTTGGGCTTTACATGACAACTTTCATCTTGCAATGCCTGACCTTTTATCAGCCATATCTTCCTATTCAGTCTCTGACATGAACATTGAAGACTCTCTAGCTTGGAGAAATGTGGAAAATGGGAATCTCACCATTAAGCATGCTTACAATCTGATTACCAAGCCGGTTAGTAATGATCACTGGTCGAGTTTCCCTTGCGATAAAGACTCTGCTCTTGCTGCTCATTCCATTTTTGTTTGGAGACTCTTTCACAATCGGATTCCCACTAATGAGAATTTTGCTCTGCGTGGCTTCCGGATCTCGTCTATGTGTTCTTTACGTTCTACTGCAGCTGAAATTACCAAACACTTATTCTTTGACTTCCCTTTTGCGGGAAGCATATGGCTTTCGCTTAGTGGGATTTTTCAGCTTTCTCATCCTATCACCAATATGGAAGACTGTATCAGGGTTTTAAAAGTGGAATGGAGCCCTCAGGCCTTAGCTGTCATCAAAGCCACCATCTCCTCCTCGATTGATCAAATTTAGCAGGCAAGGAACAAATATATATTTGAAAACAAAGCTATTCATTGGAAAACTTGCTTCTTCAATGTTACAGCTAGAGCTAAAATGGTTGGGAATTTGACTTCTAAAATGGCCAATGACTCTTTGATCAGCTTCTCCACTCTTAAGGCTTTTGGCGTTTCCCTGCACCCTCGCAAGTAGCTTTCCACTGGTGATGTCCTGTGGTGTCCTCCGGTTCGTGGTTGGGTCAAGTGCAACATTGACGGTGTCGCAGCCGGCTCTCCTTTTCTTGTAGTGTGCGGGGGTATTTTTAGGGATGATAAGGCCCATCATATTTGTAGCTTCAGTGCTTTTTTGGGAGATGGCAGTCCAGTCTATGTAGAATTTATGGCAGCTATTCTTTCCATGGAAAGAGCTAAGAATTTAAACTGGAAGAAATTGTGGATAGAAACTGACTGTTTATTAGTTATGAAGGCTTTTTCGAATGTTCATTTAGTGCCGTGGAAAATCAAATCTCGTTGGCTTACGTGTTGGGCATATGCTCTAAGTATTGACTTCATGATTACTCATATATTTAGAGAGGCCAATTTTTGTGCGGATCTTCTGGATAACATCGGTTTATCTAGTAAAAACATCCTTTGGCATGATTTTGTCCATAGCGATATTATCCCGGATTACTTGTTAGACAAGGCGGATACTCCTAGGCTTAGGCTTTGTTTCTCTTAAGAGGTCTTGGTCCTGTCCCCTTAGGCTTAGGCTTAGGTTTTGTTTCTCTTAAGAAGTCTTAAGTCGGGTCTATTTTTTTGTGGGGGACTAATTTGGCTTGTGTATCTTTGTGAGGGACCAAAAAGAGTTTCCACTTCTTTTTATATATATATATATATATATATATATATATATATATATATATATATATCAAATTTATTAAATTGACACTATATTAAAAAATAAAAATAATTATTATTATTATTAATTAAATGTTATATTATTATATACTAATAGTGGTGGTTGAATATTATATTATTATTAATAGTGATGGTTGAATATTATATTATTATTATATTTATTATTATTATTATTATTATTATTATTTATTTTTAATATAGGGTCAAATTAGTAAATAATAGATTAGGGTTTTTGTCAAGAGTTACTATCATGATGAAACGTGGCTAGGGTTGCCATCATAAAAATCTTGAATTTATATATATTAAGATTTAGATTAAGATAAGATTAAGATGAAATATTGTTATATCTCAATTTTGAGCTATGTCAAAAATTGTATTATGACCAATATTGAATTTCTTATTAATGTAACTTCGTTTATCTCGATTAGTTTTAATTTTAATTGAATCATACATAATAGGAAAATGATGAACCATAAAACTTCTGAATGCATCTGGTATATTTTTTCTTCCCCTAGCCATATTTTCTCTCAATGATTGAACTATGATTTTGTGCAAGAAAAAGTTTTTGAAAATAGTTAAAAGGGATTGGTCTATTCAACCCCACCCCTCCCCCATTCTAGACAATTTAATCATGATTTTCTTACCTAACAATTAGCCTTAGAGCTAGTTTTTTGAACAAGCCTAAGCGGCACTAAAAGTTGAGGATATGGTTAAAATGATCCAAAGAGTGTTTTTTACTTTTTCTCAGCTAGCGAATTCAATATGTTCCATAGTTATCTTGCTACGTGATTCATATCAAAATTTGAATAACCTAGTGTTATGTAACGTATTTCATTTTTAGTATGTTAATAAATCTATAATCATCTGATAGATTTTCATTGTACTTAAATTCATACAGGATGAAACTAACAATATTTTGAGTCTTGTGCTTGTAATTGGAAACGTAGTTGTATAGTTTGAAGACTATCGTTACATTCTGAATATTTGTATAGTTCATAAATTTTATCAATTAACATATATGTTTGAATTTTTTGAAAGGATCATGAAAAGAGATAAGGGGCGTCTTTTTGTTGACCTACTCTTCCAAAGCCATCGAAAAGGAATGCGAAGATAGTTTTGTGAAGATATTAGTGTGTTAACTGATTGTTCAAAAGTTATCTAAGAAGAATAAAAGAATTAAGTTTTGAAAGAGCCATATCATTGTAAACGTATTGAATCGGTCATCCGAGATTGTCAAAGTATAAGTTTAAAGCAATGAAGTCATCTATTTAATATAAGGATAATCAAAGATAATCAGAACATGTGTCATTCCAATTCATTTGATATCTTGTAAAGAAGTGTCAAAAAATGCTTTCGAGACGTTCAAAGGAAACAATACCCTTTTTTTAGGAGAGCCTTGCACAATTATGTATAGAGGAACCTACATTCCACTTCATCTACTCAATCTTGGCAAAAGAAGTAACTTTAACATATGAACACCTCAAGAACAAACTCTTATAGTACTATAATGGATGTTTGAGAGTCTTAGTTAATTAATCCTTAGGGTGCGTTTGATTCACTAAAAATTAAGGGATTGGACAACACAGCTCTGATTGTCCTACGTTTGATTCAAAAAAATATTCATGGGACATGACAAAAATAAGGATTAGAGACTGTACAAACACTGAAATTTTTGTCCCTCACTAATTCATGAGACACATTTTTTCCATAATAACAATTATTTAAAATACAAAAATACCCTTATATTCTCTATTAAAATATACTCTCTCTATCACTCTATCTAATATTAATACTTACAAAAACACCATTTTATTTTCTATTAAACATATATTCTCTCTCATATTTATATTTACAAAAATACCCTTTTATTTTCTATTAAAAATATATTCTCACCCCTCTCTCTCATAATAATATTTACGAAAATACCATTTTATTTTTTATTAAAAATATATTCTCTCTCTCTCTCTCATATTAATATTTATGAAAATACTCTTTTATTCTTTATTAAAAATATATTCTCCCTCTCTCATATATTTACGAAAATACCCTTTTATTTTCTATTAAAAATAATTTCTCACTCTCATTTTAATATTTATAAAAATACCCTTTTATTTTCTATTAAAAATATATTCTCACTCTCATTTTAATATTTATAAAATTACCCTTTTATTTTCTATTAAAAATATATTCTCTCTCATACTAATATTTACAAAAATACCCTTTTATTTTGTATTAAAAATATATTCTCCCCCTCTCATATTAATATTTACGAAAATACTCTTTTATTTTCTATTAAAAATATATTCTCTCTCTCTCTCTCATATTAATATTTACAAAATACCCTTTTTGAAAATTCTAGTAACTCACGCTCGATGTCTTGCTGGATGTTATGATATCCAAAATTACACAGCACAGATAATTAAAACAGGAACGCATAAAAACAATAAAGAACACACAGAATTGTTTACCCAATTTGGTTCAAACAACCTACTCTGGGGGCTACCAAGCCAGGAAGGGAATCCAATATAAGCAAAATTAATTCGGAGTTAAACTCCCCCGTTTACAACTCCTCACTTAAAACCTACCAAATGCAATTCCAATCTATTCCTAGACCTGAGTATCTCCACTCACTCCCCCTCAATCACTGCAGTGATTACAAATAAACATTACATAAATTCAAAGAGAAGACACACTTCAAAAACACACCTTGATCTTCTTAAAAGCTTCAATCAAGAGACACACACTCGTGCTTAAAAGCTTAGAGTGACAATTAACACAAACAACCTATTCCAACGCAATCATCATAGACAATTGCTTGGATTACAAGAGACAGCTACAGAACTATGGTTCTTCATAATTAACAATTTACTCTCTCTGCATTCCAAATTAGGATTGCAGACTTTTTATATGCAGTTCTTGGGCATTGGGCTTTTTTAGAAACAAATTAGGGTTAACCAAGTTAACCTAATTTATACGCCATCTGGTTGTTACAGAATGTGCTGTCAGCAAAATCTTTTGGACGAAATATTCAGCACACAATAAAAGGTTTCCTAAACTGTAGATTGAGAGAAATCCGGAAACACAATTAACAAAATATAGCAGCTCCTACTGTCACATAAGGATGTCATGACATCGGTCATGACATTCACTACAGAACCTGTATTAGCTTAACACATATGCAGCCTGCATAACACAATATCAAACATGTCAAGACATCATTCAAGACATTAAACACTCAGGTATGTTTTACCACAAATGCAGCCAACATGAAAACATCTTCAATCTCTCCCTTTGGCAAATTTTTTGGCTAAAACAACCTGTCACACCATATCAGAGAAACACATGCAGCAGAAACAAAGCAACTAAAACACAATCAGAGCAAACAGAGCTAATACAGTACAGACAGCATACACCTCCAGTATGCACACAGTGCTCAAACATATCAAAACCAACCACACCACAAGAGCAGCACAAGCAAAAACAGATCAACATAAAAATAATAAGTACTTCAGATTTGTTGATCACACAACCACCATTCTTGTTGTTCTGGGGTGACATTATTACTACTTCTCCCCCTGTTTGGCCACAAAAGTTCCCAAAGCAAACTACTGTCTTCTCCCCAAATTTATTTATTTTTGTTGTTTTTTTAAATCTATGGTTCCTCAAGGATGCAGAGTCCTAACTTGCTCCGCAAGTTTTCAAACTATGTAGCATCAAGAGCTTTTGTGAGTATGTCATTGATATTGTTAGGAACATTCTTGTCACTCTCGTTAGAATCATCTTCAATATGCACCATATGCACCATTCTCAACTGTGCATCATTCAAGATCCTGTCAGGATTAGTCACCTCTGTATGCATGTCTAGACAAAGCATTGCTTTGAATGAGAAGAATAGAGATTGTTGAGGCATCTCAATGAAGTGAGTGAGTTTTAAACTTGTTTCTGTGGGAAAAGTGCAATTTGTGATTACACTAGAGTTGTTGTAGTGGGATGATAGCTGAAGGATCTATTTGTGAACCAGGAGGACCTTCACATCCAGCTTATTAACAACATCTAGATGAGTAGTTGACCTTTGTGTAGAATTCTGTTTGTCCTCCACAAAGTTTTTGATGTAGCAGGGCATATGATCGGTAAAATAGCAAGTGTACTATTTTGCCTCTGTAGTAATAAAGGGAAAATTCCCCGAATATCGATCTCAAGGACTGCGTGAGATTATAGAGTTAGTCGCACTTCAATTAAACAAAAAGCCTTGGGGTTTTGGTTTTTGTGATTACAAATTAAATTGCAAATAAACTTAAAAAGGGTTAATTGGCCAAATATGAGTAACATGCCAGGGTAGGTGTGTGCATTAACATGTAACAATTCTGAACCCTTATTTCATTAACAAAGTTCAACTTATCAATTACCGGTTCTTAAGGGTATTTGCTCCTAAGTCCTTAGTGGGCAAACTTTTGAACATTGAAATCCTAATCCCAAAGTCCTTCGAAATTAGTGATCAAATCAAATATTATTATAATCAAGAACAATCCGGTTACTATAGGGTATCCCTAGTCCTAGGTGATATCTACTATAATATAATGGTATAAAAACCCTAACAATGGAGGTCAATCCTAATTGTCAGTCATAAATCAATCCAGTTGGTCCGACGAGGAAAGCATTAAAAACCTTATACCATTAAATTGAATGTAAAAGAGAAACATGTTATTGAAATTCGGAATTCAAAATCATCACAAATGTTAATCAGGGACACCCCCCCTAGCATTGGGGGGTTTAGCTACTCATATCATCCAAAGAAATTACAAAGATATCAAATAAAGACATTACAATAGAGATGATGAACTTTGATCTTCAATGGCTTCCGCTCATGAGAGTTCTCCGTTCTTCTCCAATTGCATAGGCTTCTTCTCTCAATCCTCCAATTCTTCGTGTGGCAAAAAGCTCCCTAATTCATCTTGAAAACCCTCCTAAATAGTGCAGACTCACTTAAGTTGGTTGGAAATTCCAAAAACACCCCTGCAGGCCAACCACTAAACTAAATAATAAAAATCACTGAAATCAGCGTCATCACCCAACACGGGCCGTGTTATGCAACACGGGCACCCGTGTTGGCCCCCTGTAATATTTATTTTTCAATTTTGGTCCCAGACTTAGCAACACGGGCCGTGTTGAGCAACACGGGCACCCGTGTTGCACCACTGTTTTTTCCACCTTCTTGAACTCTCTTCCTGACACGGCCCGTGTTGGGCAACACGGCCACCCGTGTCAGGCCTCCTGTAGCATGTTTTCTGAACTTCCTTAAAACTTCCGAGTTTCACACTGATTTACTCCGATTTCTCCATATGAACCTGAAAACATTAAAACATGCAACCAAAGCATAAAATGACGAATAAAGAAATAAAACACTCAATAACAAAACTTAAACATACTTAAAAACAACGATAAAACTATGTGTGAAAACCACTGATCAGCATAGTTATGACATTCCACTCGACATTCTAGTTAGATATACTTTGGTGTATCCAACTTGATTTAGACCAGCCCAGAAGATTTGTCGGAATCATACCTGTCATCAGATTCACATCTGCAGTTGTGATCAGAAGAATCCTGCTCTCCTTGCTTTCTTGATTTCTCAGGTTGAATTGTGAGTCCGTTGATCTTTCCATCCAGAATCTTGAAACTTGGTTTATCTCTAGTGTCTCCTCTCTCTGATGGAACTGACTGTTAATGGATACCTTCCTTGGGACCGTGTTCAGTGTAATACCCTTCTTGAACAGATGGACTTCTCCTTTCATATCTCTAGTCCGGGTGTCATTGGGTGCATTTATCACAGTTTTCCTTGATCTTTTGACAGCTCCTTGGATTTGGTTCCGAACAATAATCTCCGTTTGGAGAACATTTTGGATATTTACTGATGAGAATTCATCAATTCTAGAGGCTTTATTTGTCTTAATGCGCACAATTGAGTTCTCAACATATTTTGATGTTAAGACATCTGTTTTGACATTGTCATATTCTACTGAGGTAGCAGACTCACTTCCTTCTACAACATCCCCCATTATTGTCTTGTTTTTTCTTGTAACAGGAATGCACTTGTCCTTTTTGGGATGTTTATCTTCTCTAGGTTTCCTTCTTCTAGAGCTTCCTGTTTTCTTTACAGCCTCCTCCTCATTTTTGTCGTGGCTTGAGTGTTTAACGTTCACACATGACTTCCGATGTGATGGCTTTATCTTGCTCAGGTTTTCCTGTTGATGGGTATTTCTTTTGGTAGATGGCTGAGTTTCAGGACAAGAGAACCTCAAGTGACCTATCTTACCACATTGATAGCATTTCTTGGCTGAGACAGGTGTGTGTTTTCCCGGATGTTGAGGCTCTTGATTGAGCTTCTTTCTCTTCTTTGTGTCTCGCAGTTTTCCCTCTAGATCAACATTGTTTATCATGAGATTTACTCTTTCTTCTTGCAATAGAGCATAAGCATTTTTATACACTATAAGTCTCTTGCTCAGTTCTCCATTTAGTAGACACACCTCAGAGAATCCTGCAGCAAGTTCTTCGCTGGTGAGATCTTCAATATAAATTTCGTCATCAGACTCATCCACTTCTTCTGTCTGGATCTTTGTTCAGGGAACATGAACCTCCAATTTGATAGTTCTTTCTTGATCCTTTTCCTCATTTTTTTTCTTTGGCCATGGGACAAATAGTCAGTGACTTGGAGTTTTTAGGCACTCATAGATAACAATTATTCTCAAATCTGACTCCCTTCATGACTTCTTCATTTTTCTTTTTTTGGTAACAACACACTCTTCATTAGTGAACCTGACATAGAATCCTTCATCACATAGTTGGCTGATGCTTATAAGATTTACAGCCAGTCCTTGTACAAGTAAAACATTATTTGGATTAGCAACACCCTGACCTTCTGTCTTGCCAACATCTTTGACTTCTCTTATTTCTCCATCACCAAGAGTCACATAGTTGGTTCCCTCAAATTTAAGGTTTACTAGAGAGTTCTTTCTCCCAGTCATATGATTTGAGCAACCACTGTCAAGGTACCAATCTTCTTTGGCAGGCATTCTTAGAGAGGTGTGTGCTACTAGAGCAACATTCTTGGCCACCCACCTTTGCTTTCTGTTACAGGTATCATATTCAGGTTTGGCTTGATGAATTGGATTTGGATATCCAAATAGTCTGAAATAGAATGGCTTTATGTAACCAAATCTCCCACAGTGATGACACCTCCATTTTTGGAATTTCTTCTTTGAATGCCTCCTTCTTCTGTTTCCTTGATGTTGTGACATTGGAGATGACATTTGGTTGGTCACACAAGTTTCGGGCTTTGCTCTCCTGAACCCAGAGGTGAATTCCTCTTTAGCCACAAATCCTATCCCAAACATGTCTCCTGTTCTTTGTCCAGACTCCAGAATTTCTTCTAGAGTATCAGTTCCATTGTTCAGCATTTTGAAGGACTTGGTCATTTGATCAAGTTTGTAGTTCAACTTGCTTACTTCACTACTGAGAGAGTCTATGGTTGCAAGATGTTTATTCTTCTCAGTTTCTAACTCTCTTATGATTATCTCTTGCTTCTCCACTTTCTTGCAGACTTCAGCATTCTTCATACACAACTTCTTGTATGAGACAACAAGTTCATCAAAGGTTAGTTCATCATCACTGGAATCATTATCAGATTCATAGACTCTTGTTGGAACTGTGACATGTCTTGCAGTTTCTTCTTCAGAATCGGAGTCTTCATCCGACCAAGTGACAGACAGTCCTTTGTTTTTCTCCTTGTGGTAGGTAGGACATTCAGCTCTTATGTGTCCAAATCCTCCACATCCATGACACTAAACCCCTTTACCTTGATCGGGCTTCACCTCAGCTTTGAGTCTTCTGCTTGAGTCATAGGTCTGGCAGATGTCATTGGAAGTGTTCTTGACATTGGGTCTGGACTTCTGATCAACCCTTTTAATAAGTCTGTTGAATTGTTTTCCAAGCATGGCTATGGCTTCTGATAGATTTTCATCACTTCCACCATTGCTTTCTCTTGAATTATCATCTGTGTTGGAGACAAAAGCTATGCTTTTTTTCTTCTTTTCAACAGGCTCACGATGCTCAACTCAAAGGTTTGTAGAGAACCAATGAGTTCGTCCAGTTTCATGTTGCTGATGTCTTGGGCTTCCTCTATGGCAGTCACCTTCATATCAAATCGCTTAGGCAGTGATCTGAGGATCTTTTTTTACCAATTTTTCCTCAGAAGCTCCTGAGTTATTTGAAATATCAAGAACATTCATATAGAATTCATAAATGGTTTCATCCTCTTTCATCTTGAGATTTTCAAACTTAATGGTAAGCATTTGAAGTCTCGACATCTTTACCTTGGATGTGCCTTCATGTGCTGTTTTGAGGATATCTCAAGCTTCTTTAGCTAGTTCAGAGTGTTGCACAAGCCTGAATATGTTCTTGTCAATTCCATTAAACAAGGCACTTAGGGCCTTGGAATTGCCCAAAGCTAGCTCTTCTTCAGTTTTGTTCCATTGAGTTTCAGGAATTAGAACAGTGATTCCATCTTCCATAACCTCCTCAGGATGTTTCCATCCGCTTTCCACAGCTCTCCAGGCCTTGCTGTCCACAGACTTTATGACTACTACCATACGAGATTTCCAGTAGTCATAGTTAGAGCCATCCAGGATGGGTGGTCTATTCCCAAACACTAACAGTTCCTTCTCCATAGTACCAGAATTTTGTTGTCTTTAGATCTCACCCAGATGTAAACAGGCAGGGTGCCTGCTCTGATGCCAATTAAAAATTCTAGTAACTCACGCTCGATGTCTTGCTGGATGTTATGACATCCACAATTACACAACACAGATAATTAAAACAGGAACGCATAAAAACAATAAAGAACACACATAATTGTTTACCCAGTTCGGTTCAAATAACCTACTCTGGGGGCTACCAAGCCAGGAAGGGAATCCAATATAAGCAGCATTAATTCGGAGTTAAACTCCCCCGTTTACAACTCCAAACTTAAAACCTACCCAATGCAATTCCAATCTATTCCTAGACCTGAGTATCTCCACTCAATCCCCCTCAATCACAGCAGTGATTACAAATAAACATTACATAAATTCAGAGAGAAGACACACTTCAAAAACACACCTTGATCTTCTTAAAAGCTTCAATCAAGAGACACACACTCGTGCTTAAAAGCTTAGAGTGACAATTAACACAAACAACCTATTCCAACGCAATCATCATAGACAATTCTTGGAGTACAAGAGACAGCAACAGAACTATGGTTCTTCATAATTAACAATTTACTCTCTCTGCATTCCAAATTAGGATTGCATACTTTTTATATGCAGCTCTTGGGCCTTGGGCTTTTTTAGAAACAAATTAGGGTTAACCAAGTTAGCCTAATTTACACGCCATCTGGTTGTTACAGAATGTGATGTCAGCAAAATCTTCTGGACGAAATATTCAGTATACAATAAAATGTTTCCTAAACTGTAGATTGAGAAAAATCAGGAAACACAATTAACAAAATATAACAGCTCCTGCTGTCACACAAGGATGTCATGACATCGGTCATGACATTCACTACAGAACCAGTATTAGCTTAACACATATGCAGCCTGCATAACACAATATCAAACATGTCATGACATCAGTCAAGATATTAAACACTCAAGTATTTTTTACCACAAATGCAGCCAACATGAAAACATCTTCACTTTTATTCTTAATTAATAATATATTCTCCCCCTCTCTCTCGTATTGATATTTATGAAAATACCCTTTTATTTTCTATTAAAAATATATTATTTCTCTCATATTAATGTTTACAAAAATACTATTAGACGATGTGACGGATCTAGAAGGGGGGTTGGATAGATCCTTTATTTACTTTAAGTGCTTTTGAAATTTCAAATGAAAGCGCCCCGAATTTGAACTCGTCTAAGAACGATCAGTTACTGGAAAACTGGATATGCTAAACTGAGAAATTAATGAAATTTGAATTAATGCTTTTGATGTATCAATGTGGTTACTTGTGCCACTTTAGTGTTAACTACTTCCAATGAACTGTTTAGAAATAACGACAATAATTTGTGCTTTTGTAATTTTGTCAAACACTTGGTGTGCAAAATTTCACCAACTTTTAACAGCACACAAAACACAAATTATGCTGAATGAAATCAAAGTGCAATAAAGAAAAACAACACACAATTTGTTTAGGCAGTTCCTCTTGTCTTCCTCGCGTAGGGTACCTCTGCCCCTAATTCTAAACTTAGAATTAGGATATATGGTATTGAACAACATACTACAATTGCAAAAAAATTGATATACTATTCTTCTCTCCCCTTGATTCGACTTGAACCAAGTGTGCCACGAATCTTTGATAAACCTCCGGTTGTAGCTACCTTGTTGAGAATTCATTTCGATTCTCAAACCCTCCGCTCGTCTGATTAAGAACCTTGTGTATCTATTTCACTTTTCTTGTTAGTACCAAATGAAATAACCAATGAACCTTTTATATGTCATCTAAAGCTAAAGCAATAAGGAAACAGCAAATACCAGCTTTTCACAACGACAAGTCGACCCGAGCAACTGAAAGGGTCGACCCGAGCAAACCCGTGGCTGCAGCAAAAAGGACTTGACAAGCTATGCATTGACCTGAGCAATCCATGTGTCGACCAGAACAAGCTTTAAGTTGACTTAAGGTTCGACCTGAACAAACCCGTGACTCACTCAATGTTCCATGCGTCGACCTAAACAGGGCCATGCATCGACGCATGCTGCCCCAAAATGAATTCAAGGATGAGTCGACATAAGGGTCGACCTGAGCAAACTTGTGGCTCACTCGAAGTTCCATGCGTCGACCTGAAGGAGCTATAGGTCAACCTGAACAATTCCAAATTCCAAAATTGCCATGTCTTAGACCTATGAGTCGACCTGAACCCTATGTAGGTCGACCTATACATCTCAAACAACCAAAAATGCCAATTTTGAGATTCTTTATGCTTCCTTCTTTGTATTGTCGATCAGGGTTACTTCCAAACTCGAAGTGCACGTTTAGACATCATTGAGACTCTTCCTTGACCTCACATACCTTCATGCTTCCTTCTTTGTCATATCGACTAGAGTCACTTCCAAAATATAGGGACACGTTTTGACATCATTGAAATACTTCATTGCCCTTACATACTCCCCCTTTTTGATGATGGAAAAATTTGTCTCAAAGCATGAATCTCGTGACAATGAATAGAGTAACTCATAGAGAGAAATCTCCCCTATCTTGGTGCACTCCCTTGTGTTGCATTTTGTTTCAGCTTTTCATGTCTTTCCTTAGCTTCCATTTTCTTCTCCCACTTTAACAGCATCAAAAAGAGATAAAGCAATATGTTATAAAGAATATCATACAAGTTCACATACGGTTATATCATTATCTACTTTGCAATCAATAATTCTAACAAACAATCACATAAAGAGATGTTAGAGAAAAGCATATAAAAGGAAATAACATAAATAAAACAAACATAGTTTGATTACACTCATGGTATTCAACTTACAACAAACACAAAGTATGCCATAAGAGGAAATAAAATAGCAACGAATAAGCTAAAGTTCATGATGCAACATAGATTAAAGCTTAAGCATGTATCACACATCACAAATGATAAAGAGAACATATATTACAAGAAAATAAGTAAACATATTTCAAGTTTATCATTGTTATGAGTCAAGAGAGAAAACTTGAGTTAGAATAATCTTACCTCTATGATGGAAGATGAGCCTTTTCCCTCACACTCACATTGATACACAATTATAGCAATTTCATGAGAGCATAGGAATAAATAAGAGCAATGCAACTAATGTAGTTGCATCTTATCCGAAATATCAAGAACACAAAGTTGCCTACGAATGTGGACGAAAAGATCGGCTGCTAATGGTTTTGTAAAGATGTCGGCAAGTTGATTTTTACTCTCAACATGCTCGAATACAACGTCACCTTTCTCTACATGATCCCTAAGGAAGTGATGCCTAATCTCAATATGTTTAGTGCGTGAATGTAAAATGGGGTTTTTGGTTAGGTTAATTGCACTCGTGTTGTCACAAAAGATTGGAATATGGTCGAGTTTGACATTGAAATCGAGTAGTTGTTGTTTAAGCCACAAGATTTGGACACAACAATTACCGCCCGCCATATATTCTGCCTCGGCGGTTGACAAAGCAACGGAAACCTGTTTCTTGCTATGCCAACTCACTAAGGAATTTGAGAAAAAATGACACGTGCCACTAGTGCTTTTCCTATCCAACTTGCAACTGGCAAAGTCGGAATCAGAGTAACCAACCAAAGAGAAATCACTACCTTTGGAGAACCATAACCCATACTTAGTTGTACCACAAAGATACCTAAGTATGCGCTTGATGGATTTTAAATGTGACTCCTTAGGATGTGATTGATACCTAGCACACATACATACACTAAACATGATATCGGGACGAGAAGCAGTAAGGTAAAGAAGGGAACCGGTCATACCTCTATACCTTTTTACATCAATCGGCTTACCATGTTCATCCCGATCAAGATTTATAGCGATAGGCATGGGAGTGTCGATAAACTTTGATTTTGCCATGTTGAAACGCTTTAGAAGTTCTTGACAATACTTGGTTTGACTTACAAAGGTTCCTTCCTTGACTTGCTTGATTTGAACTCCAAGGAAGTAATTCAACTCACCCATCATACTCATTTCAAATTCTCCCTGCATGAGCTTAGAAAACTCCTTGACTAAAGTCATGTTAGTAGACCCAAAAATAATATCATCTACATATATTTGAACTAATATAGAGTGTTTTTTGTGCCTCTTAATGAAGAGAGTTTTGTCTACCTTTCCTCTTGAAAAACCTTGATTAATCAAAAAGTTGCTAAGCCGCTCGTACCAAGCTCTAGGAGCTTGTTTAAGACCGTACAAGACACGCTTAAGCCTATAGACATGGTTGGGATAATCAAATTTTTCAAAACCGGGAGGTTGAGATACATACACTTCTTCATTAATATGGCCATTCAAAAAGGCGCTCTTAACATCCATTTGATATAGTTTAAAATCTTTTGTGCATGCATAAGCGATTAACAAGCGTATAGCTTCGAGTCAGGTGACCGAAGCGTAAGTCTCCTCATAGTCAATCCCTTCCTCTTGATTATACCCTTGAGCAACAAGACGGGCCTTGTTGCGAGTTATTATTCCATTTTCGTCTAGTTTGTTCCTAAACACTCATTTAGTGCCAATTACTCGATGGTCTCGCGGAGGAGGGACAAGATACCAAACCTCATTTCTCTTAAATTGGTTTAGTTCCTCTTGCATATCTAAGTATCAATGTTCATCGACTAAGGCATCTTTGGAGTTCTTATGCTCAATTTGAGAGAAGAAAGCATAATAATAACATAAGTTACTTATCTTTGACCGTGTTGTAACCCCTTTTCAGATGTCGCCTAGGATATTTTCCATAAGATGGTCCTTTAAGGATTTCCATTCAAGAGGGAGATAACTTTTATCAATTGGGTGATCTTCCACTTTCTTTTCGGGTGCTTGATCCGATTCTTCCTCAATTTTCTCCGATAAGAGGCAGTATTTTACTTCATCAATTTTACCATCCGGATTTTTTAGTATACTCTCAGACGAGACACCTGCACCATCAAACATAATAACTTTTCCGACAAATTTTGGATCAGACTCATCAAAAGAAACATGTACGGACTCTTCAACAATATGTAACCTCTTATTGTATACCCTATAAGCTTTACTAAACTGAGCGTATCCTAGGAAGATACCCCCATCCGCTTTTGCATCAAATTTGCCAAGGTTTTCTTTTCCATTGTTTAGGACAAAGCATTTACATCCGAAAACGTGGAGGTGTGAGATATTTGGCTTCCCACCCTTTAAAAGTTCATATGGGGTTTTGTTTAGAATAGGACATATTAGAATCCTATTCAAAACATAGCAAGCCATATTTATGGCGTTAGCCCAAAAATATTTAGGAAGCTCATGTTCATTTATCATAGTTCTTTCGAGTTCTTCCAAAACACGGTTTTTACGTTCCACCACTCCATTTTATTGTGGAGTGCGAGGTGCAGAAAAATTATGATTAATACCATGTTTCTCACAAAACACTTCAAAGAGGTGATTTTCGAATTCACCTCCGTGATCGCTTCGTATGGTAACAATGCTAGTGTTCAACTTATTTTGGGACATTTTGGAGAATTTTTCAAATGCGGAGAAGGTGTCACTTTTGCTAGCTAGGAAAATCGCCCAACAAAACCTAGAGAAATCATCCACTATGACGAACCCATAATAGTTTCCACCTAGATTTTTTATTCTAGATGGTCCAAAGAGGTCCATATGAAGAAGTTTAAGGGATCTCGATGTGGAAACAATATTTTTTTATTTAAACAAGATCCTTGTTTGCTTCCCCTTTTGACAAGCATCACATAAGTGATCTTTGGAAAACTTAATTTTGGGCAGTCCAACAACTAGGTCTTTTGAAACGATTTTATTTAGCAAGTCAAAATTGACGTGAGCTAAACGTCTGTGCCAAAGCCATGAATCTTCACTCCTAGTAGCAAGACATTTGGCCTCGGTCATTGGTACCTCATTTAGGTCAAGCATGTATACATTGTTAACCCTTAGGCCGTTAAACACGTCATCCTTCTTATCATTATTTCTAATAGTGCAACTTTCTTTTGAAAAGGAAACTGAGTATCCTTTGTCGCACAATTGACTAATGCTAATAAGATTGTGTTTAAGGCCCTCAACTAGAAGGACGTCTGAGATAGTAGTAGAAGAGGGATTACCTACACTATCTTTACCGAGTATAGCTCCCTTGTTGTTATCACCATAGGTCACAAATCCTTTCTTCTTAGCCACGAAGTCATAGAATAAGGACAAGTCACCCGTCATATGTCTTGAGCACCCGCTATCGAGAAACCATATTCTCTTAGAGGACTCAAGACATTCCACCTAAAATATTAAACAAGGGAAATATGTACCCAATTTTCATTAGGTCCTTGTGTGTGAGTGAAACAAAGGTTGCTCTTGGGAAACCATTTGAAGATGCCTTTAGGAACCAAGAATCTCCTAAAACGACATTTCCTAATAGTATGGCCCATTTTGAAACAATATAGACACGCCAAGTTTGTATGGTCATTATGTTTGCTTGATTGATCTTTTATCACATAAGTGTATTTTTTATAAGGATTAATCATACTATTTCTAAAATGTGATTGATCAATAGCAAATGTAACTTTGGGTTGTGAAGCTTTGTCTAATTTGGTTTTGAGAGTTCTAGCCTCTCTTTGCCAAATGTGACAAGACTCACATCCACCCAATTTAAACCAAAAATCCTTGTCATTTTTGTTCTTGCCTTTGATAGCCTCTATCATAGAATCCTTGAGATTTTCTAGTTCTTTTTTGGAATCAGAAACCTTTTTCTCAAGGTATGAGAAAATTTTCTTATTTGAAGCCAAGTGTTTGAAAGCTTCCTTGGCTTCTTGATGTAGATTATCAAAGGCTTTTTGTAACTCATAATACGACATTTTATCAACATTATCCTAATTGAGGTGACTTAGATTCTTTTTCTTCTTTTGGTGTGCCATAAGACATAGATTGACTATCTCCTCTTCATCACTTGAATCTTCTTTGCTAGAAGAATCACTATCACTTTCCCAAGCAATGTATGCCCTCCTAGCTTTTGTTGATTTCTTTTGGAACTTATTCTTTGCCTTGTCCTTCTTGAGCGATGGACATTCCGGCTTGTAGTGACCGGAATTACCACAGTTATAGCATGATCCTTTTGACTTAGATTTCTTACTATCATCTTACTTGTTAGGCTTGGCTTGACGTTTATAGTCGACAAGGTTGTTGTCCGAGTGTTTGATTTCATTCTTACGAAGATACCTATTGTACTTTCTTACAAACAAACCCATATCTTCATCCGAACTTTCACCTTCATCACTAGAGTCACTTTCACACGAATCCTTGGTGGATGACTTTGAGATTGAAGTCTTTAACGCGATTGACTTCTTTTTAGTGTCTTTTGACTTTTCATCCTTTTCATGCTTGTTTAGATTCATGAGATCTTGCTCATGTTCTTCAAGCTTTCCAAATAGAGTCGTACGATCCAAATTAGTAAGATCGTTGGCTTCCTTGATTGCTGTGACCTTCGGTTGCCATTCCCTACTAAGACATCTCAAAACTTTATTAGTAGAACCAGCATTGGGAGTAATATGTCCTAGAGTGAATAAGCGATTGATAATATGAGAAAATCTCTTTTTCATTTCCGCAATGGTTTCCCCTTGCTTCATGTGAAAGAGATCAAACTCTTGTGTTAAAGTATTGATTCTAGCTAGTTTGACATCATTTATTCCCTCATGGACGATTTACAACGCATCCCACATTGTCTTAGCAGTTTCGCAATGTGACACACGAAAGTACTCATTAACCCCCAGGGAAGCTATAATCATGTTTCTAGCTTTCCAATCATAGGCATAATTCTTTTCATCTTTTTCATCCCATTGTGCTTCCGGTTTTGATCTGGTAACGCCAGCCTCATTGGTTATGGTTATTGCCATAGGACCTTCGAGGATGACTTTCCAGATTTTCCTATCAACGGAGTTGATATGCACACACATACAATCTTTCCAATAACTATAGTTTTCACCGGTGAAAACAGACGCTCTATTGTATGCCCTTTTTGGATCGTTCTCCATCTTCTAAAAAGTTATATGCGAAGCACTAGATAAACTGGCGCTCGTGATACCACTTGTTAGACGATGTGACAGATCTAGAAGAGGGGGTGAATAAATCCTTTGTTTACTTTAAGCGCTTTTTAAATTTCAAACGAAAGCGCCTGGGATATTAACTCATCTAAGAACGATCTGTTATTGGAAAACCGGGTATGCTAAACCGAGAAAATAATGAAATTTGAATTAATGCTTTTGATGTATCAATGTGCTTACTTGTGCCACTTTAGTGTTAATTACTTCCAATGAACAGTTTAGAAATAACGACAATAATTTGTGCTTTTGTAATTTTGTCAAACACTTGGTGTACGAAATTTCATCAACTTCTAACAGCACACAAAACACAAATTATGCTGAATGAAAATAAAGTGCAATATAGAAAAACAACACACAATTTGTTTAGGCAGTTCCCCTTGTTGTCCTCGCGTAGGGTACGCCTGCCCCTAATTCTAAACTTAGAATTAGGATATATGGTATTGAATTGCAAAGTGTTTACAAGAAAGGAAATGTTACCAACAACCCACTACAATTGCAAAAAAATTGATATACTATTCTTCTCTCCCCTTGATTCGACTTGAACCAAGTGTGCCACGAATCTTTGATAAACCTCAGGTTGTAGCTACCTTGTTGAGAATCCAATTCGATTCTCAAACCCTCTGCTCGTCTAATTTAATCCCAAGATCATGACCTTGATTCTTCCTTCTCTATCCTCCGATTGTTGCTACCTTGTTGAGCGAACCCCTGATTCCTCAATCCCTTAAGCACGGCTAAATATTGATGAAGCGAAGAATCGTCAAAAAACCCCAAATCCCAATGATCTTGGAGGACAAAACCCTCAGATTTTATTCAAGAAAAACCCACAATTTCTTAACCCGAACAAAACCTCAATCTACCGTCGGGCGTTATCAACATACGCTCTTCACCTTGATTGACAAAAATTATTATGTGTAGTTGTCAATGGATGAATGAGAGGTCGAAGATGATAAGAACCTTGTGTATCTATTTCACTTTTCTTGTAGTACCAAATGAAATAACCAATGAACCTTTTATATGTTATCCAAAGCTAAAGCAATAAGGAAACAATAAAAACCATCTTTTCACAGCGACAGGTCGACCTGAGCAACTGAGAGGGTTGACCTGAGCAAACCCGTGGCTGCAGCAGAAAGGACTTGACATGCGTCGACCTGAACAATCCATGCGTCGACCTGAACAAGCTTTAAGTCGACCTAAGGGTCGACCTGAACACACCCGTGACTCATTCAATGTTCCATGCGTCGACCTAAACAGGGCCATGCGTCGACACATGCTGCCCCAACATGAATTCCAGGATGAGTCGACCTAAGGGTCGACCTGAGCAAACTCGTGGATCACTCAAAGTTCCATGCGTCGACTTGAAGGAGCTATAGGTCGACCTGAAAAATTCCAACTTCCAAAATTGCCATGTCTTAGACCTATGAGTCGACCTGAACCCTGTGTAGGTCGACCTATACATCTCAAACAACCAAAAATGCCAATTTTGAGATTCTTCATGCTTTCGTCTTTGTATTGTCGATCAAGGTTACTTCCAAACTCGAAGTGCACGTTTTGACATCATTGAGACTGTTCCTTTCCCTCACATACCTTCATGCTTCCTTCTTTGTCCTATTGACTAGAGTCACTTCCAAACTAGAAGGACACGTTTTGACATCATTGAAACATTTCATTGCCCTCACAAATACCCTTTTATTTTCTACTAAAAATGCATTCTCCCTCTCTTTCTCTCATATTAATAATTATGAAAATACCCTTTTATTTTCTATTGAAAATATATCCTCTCATTGTTATTGATATTTACATTTATAATGAATATTTTAATAAATTTAAATTTATTTTATTTGTTCCTTCTACTGTCCATCAAACATTGTACAAAATAAAAAATTGTCCTCTTCTTACCCATATATTTGGTAAAAAAGACAATATAATCCTTAAAGTAAATAAAGCAAAACAATCACTACGTTCTAAAATTTTCTGCAGTTTGAGACATATGCGGTATAAACCCATAAATTACGGAGATTTTTATGAGTTTATACTGCATTTTAGGCATACCTCGTATATTTGCATGATTTCATGTCGTATTTTATGGTAAACTCAGCATCCAGATTTGAAAATTTACGGCATTACAACTATGAATATATATCACATTTATCAAAAAAAATATGGTGTGTGTTTTTCATAAAATGATATTTATTCCAAGAATGATATTCTTTACCTAATAAATGCAGTATTTTTACATTCTGGTCTACTCTGTTCTCTCGCGTAGTATTGGATTGAGGTAAAAATTGAAAAAAACTAAAAATTTTGAAAGATAAACTGGAAAAGAGATAAAGTGGAATATTGAAAAAAATGTATTGGTGGGAGATGCAGTTGTATGGGTACTAGTAAAATCTTCTCAAAAGGGGTTCGATTGGGCCTAGAAACAATTGTGGCATAAAAGGAGGAGCGGGCTTCTTGATAGGGGTTTATAGAGGATTCAAGATGTCACTCTTAAAATTATATATGGCAACCCCTGTATTTTTGTACATAAAATTAATTTTTTACCGGTAATTATTTGTATTTTACAAATTTTCGATAGTGAATTACTTTGAAATTTCCGGTGCCGAAAGAGAAAACGAGAGTAACTTATTGGAATATTTTAAATTTTTGGTTTGCCACAAAATCTATTGAAAATTTTGGAATTTTCGGTATACCAAAAATTTTGAAATTGCTTGATATTTCCGGTATGTCTGCAGATCCTATTCTTTAATTGTGTGGTCCAGAGCCGACAGTTTCTTCGACGGATTTCTATACAGATTTTACGGAGTTTTTCACCACACATACCTATGTTTCATATTCAACTAAGGCAGTTTTGAATTGTTTTCACGTATTTATGAAAGTGATAGTTTAATATTTATGTGTTGTAATAGACAATTATTTAAATTTCCATATGAAGTTTTAGCATGGACACAAGCTACTGGTAAACAACATGGCATTATTGTTGTCATTATTCGTTCAGATGCTGCTAATGGAATACCAGGGAGGAAGGATAAATTGATTATGGATTGTGAGAGAGGAGAAAATTACAAAAGAAGGAATAAATTCTCCGAAAGCACTAATTCCTTATAAGACATTTATAATAAGAAAGTTAAATGTTTGTTTAGGCTGAGATCTGCTCCAAGTGGTATCGGTTGGAAAATGGTGGTTAGATGCGGGATGCACAATCATAAACTATCCAAGAATTTGGAAGGCCATGACAGGCTTTGGCTAATATGCATAAGGATTTACTTATGCACCATGCATAAGCCTACATAAGCCATTGGATCATGTTTTTAATCCAGTATTAAGTATTGAGTATTGAGTGGTGAGTATTGAGTATTGAGCAATAACAATTGATGTCTAGAATTTGATCCAAGGGTCCATAATAATCTATGCATGGTGCATAGATTTTTATCTATTCACGGTAACTGCACCCGCCATGACATATTGGATAGTCTAAAAGATCGTGAGAGAAAATTTGTGAATGAATATGGCTCAAAAAGACATACTTGGTGCTTTAAAAGATAAAGATCCAGAAAACCTCACTAGTGTTACTCAGGTGTATACAACTACAACTACAACTACATACAGAACATGCAAGAGAGATGCATTGACAGAAATGCAGATTTTGTTGAGCCTTATTCATAAAGAGAAATACATGTGTTGGACTAGAAATAGGGACAAGTCAGATGTTGTAGCTGATATCTTTTGGAAACATCTTGATTATGTGAAGTTGCTGAATATGTTTCATTTGGTGTTGATTTTTGATTGCACATACAAGACAAATAGGTAAGAATATTTTAGTGCTCATCCTGATATCTGTTTAGATGTTAGCTTGAATTTGATTATATGCATTTTCATCATGTAGGTACCAAATATCACTACTTGATATTGTTGGTGTTACGTCAACGAAGTTGACATTTTTAGTTGCCTTTGCGTATTTGGAACACGAAAGGGAGAAGAATTTCACATGAACACTGGAAAGGCTCAAAGAGTTATTCTCTTCAGAAAAATTTCTATCGAAGGTTATGGTGACAGATGAGAACTTGCATTGATGAATGCCATGGAATCTGTATTCCTAAATGTAACACATTTGTTGTGTTCGTTCCATATTTCAAAAAACGTAAGCATGAAATGTAAAGAGTACGTCAAATCAGAAATACAAGAATATGACATGGATCTATGGAACAACATCATGTATTCAAATATAGAAGTTGAGTTTGTCGAACACGTCAAGCACTTTGAGACTGTTTGTGATGATATTCCTTTATTTGCTTAATATGTGAATGAAACATGGTTGACACCTTATAAGGAAAGGTCCGTTTCTGCTTGGACCAGCAGAGTCAGTCGTTTAGGGAACACAACATTAAACAAGTACACGAAACATGACAATTTCATGTTATTACAGCTAGAGATAATCATAAGTTAACATA
Source organism: Vicia villosa (assembly GCF_029867415.1). Taxonomy (NCBI): domain Eukaryota; kingdom Viridiplantae; phylum Streptophyta; class Magnoliopsida; order Fabales; family Fabaceae; genus Vicia; species Vicia villosa. Next base: position 18,429,386 of record NC_081181.1, on the reverse strand, counting down.
TATTTTTATTTATGTTTTTTAGGGTGAATTCTGCTCATTGGATACTAAAAAACATGTTGATTGCAATCCAGGAGATTTAGCCGAAGTTGGGATGTTGTGAACACTGTGTTGAATTTATAACTACGTTCAATCATAGTGTTATTCTAGAAAAGTATTGTCAACATTGAGCATCGGTGTAACACTCATTTCTATTCCAGGTTGCACTGTTTTATCTTAAGATATTGTATAGAACTCATTGGAAAGGAACTAGAAAGCGTGAAGTTTGTTTGTTTTATCCAAGAAAGATGTGGTTGCTTCGTTAGAACAACACAAGGATTACCGGGTGCGTGTCAGCTTGCCACTTTCCAAATACTAGGCAATCCTGTTTCTTTAGAGTCGATTCATAAATTTTGAACGAAATTGCACATTGCAAGTTCGAGACCAGTCATGATGAGAGCAGTACAAAGTGATATTTAGAAGCAGAGTGTGAAGACTTGAAGACATATTTCAGCTCATTAGATATTGTAGGCCAGAGGGTGTCGAAGAAAAAGGTTCAGGAACTAATACATCCATTCACAAATTTTATGTATCCGCCGCCGATGAAGTACAAGCCAAAGAGGGGTGTTAAGAAGAGCATACATAGTCTAGAGTGATGAGCATCGTGATCCTAGCCAGTGAGAGTACGTAAAGGGATCGTAAGGGAGTCAGACTATAAAGACATCATGCACAAAACCAACAACAAGCCAACCATTTACGCGGATTGGTAGCCAACCGTCAACCAAATCTTCAAGACATCTCTACTTGTCACAGTTTCCTACTTTCTTACATCCATAAATCGATGACGTTATTGATGTTGGTGAAGATGGAAATTGTGGTTTCCTTTCAATTTTAGCTATACTTAGATGTGGCGAAGAGTCATGGCCCTTGATTCAGACATAGTTAAATGCTCGGTTCATCAACACTCTCAATTGTTTTCCAAGTTGTTCGATGACATTATTTCTACAGTTAAGAATGCGTTACGAGTACACCAATTGGGTATGAAGGGTAGGGATAAATGGATGACGATTACTAATATGGGTTATCCTATTGCTTCTAGATACAGTTTCGTTTTTGTCTCCCTTTCCAAGAGACTGAACATCACATTTTCCCTTTTGCTTTAACTCCACCTATGTATACGAGCAGACTTAAAATCATTGCTACTGGTTTTGTCAATGACAATCTTTGGGTTTAGGTAAAGTTGAAACCCGATTGCCCATTTCCTCCCGTCACTGACCGTCGGAGACAAAATATTACTGATGATGCAAAAGCATGAGAATCAGCATATGCGGGTCGCTTTAATCATTGGGAAGACGAAGTTACGAAATCATCCTAGTTTATTTTGTATTCTTGTATGTATGATAATTATTATATGTATATATTAATTCGGGTAGCTATTTTACCGGCTTAGTTATTCGATAAAAATCAAGGAAAAAAATTGAAAAAATAACTTTCTGGTTTAATACTGGAAATTTAGAAATTTTCGAGAAGTTTTAGTATATCCTGGAAATTTCAAAAATTACGGTATATTATCACAAAAATTTGAAATTTTCAGTACAAGAAATTTGAAATTTCCGGTAACACAAAAATTTTAAGTAAATTAGAGTGGTTTTTTTAAATTTCTGGTATTCACATGTGATTTTCGAAAATTCCGATATTTTAGTAAGGTTATTTACGACAAAACACCATAAAAGGGGGAGTGTCAAATATAACTCAGAGGGTGACATGTAGATTCCTCGTGTCCATATATCTATATTTTCAAGAACTAATGGATAATAAGCATGAAAGGCTTTGTTACAAATAAAGACCTTCCATCTTAGGCATCAATGCTTAAATAAGGAGCATTTAACATACCACCCCCAAAATTATACTTGACACCCCCCTTTTTTTTAATACCAAAAATACCCCTTCTCAAAAAAAGAACAACATTTTTGAAAAAAATTTCCAGCACCATGATGAAAATTTTCGGTATCAACAGAATTTCCTGTAGTTCATTTGAAAATTTTGGTAAGTTACCATTTTTTCTGAAAATTTCAAAATCTACAAATTTTGTTTTTGAAATTTAGTTCAAAGGTGAAATTTCCAGTAGTGTATTAAGTCAAATTTTTTTAATGATCAAGATTTTGCTGACAATTTTGTAATGTTATGAATTCAAAGTTGTATAAATAGGGTCATATGTTATAGATAAATACATCTCACAAAATGTCTCTTCCTCAATTTCTGATTAAGACAGAAGTGTATTTCAACATAAACAATCCTCCTGTTGAGTTCAAGCTTCTGGATGGCGCCTTATCTCTCGCCAACTTGACACATAAGTTGAATGAATTGCCGCCTGATACCGATAACAGAAGGGTGATAAAGATCGAGTTTCGTGAAGATATGATTGATAGAAATGGGAGGGTGAAATACAACCTGATTGAGTTGAAGACTGATGAAGATGTGACGGCCATTGGGAAATCATTTCGATGTAGGATAACTAAGGGTTCAATCGAGTTTGATGTGCAGATTTCAAGATCTGTTGATGAAATAATCAAGATGTTGAAACGTCCAAAATCATCTAGTGGTACCTAGTTTTTTTTTGTTTAGTAATTTTTAATTTATGATTGTTGTACTGTCTTTTGTTATGATCATCTTTGAATCGAAACATGTAATCGCCAAAAGAATATGCTTTAAAAGTACTTGAAGAAGTAGTCTAAGTCACAAAATATATAAAATATACATCTATTAAATAAAATATCTAAATAGCCCCCACGGGCTATGCGTACTAGCCGAGATAATCTTGTAAAAACCTCACCATCTGGGTTTACCTAACCCATGAGATTATCCATAATAACATCGATCATCTGGAGACGCTCCTGATCATCTGTGCCTGGTGGAGGTGGTGGATGATGTAACGCCCAGATTATTTAATTATTTATTTAATTAAATATTATTATTTTATTTTCGGAAATTATCGGTTGAGAAGTATATTTTGGTGAATAAGTGATTATGTCGGCAAATGGATTATTATCTCGATGGAATATTATTAAAAGTGATGTATTGGTTATTTTGGATTATTTAACTTATTGGGCCTAAATTGGTTTATGAAGAATAGTAAAGAGGAGGTGTTAAAGACTAAGCCCAATTGAAATGTTAAAAATTGGGTTTTAAAGACTAATACCTAACCAAACACGTTAGTTTCAGCAGTTTTACTCAAACGATTCGTATTTCTTCTACGATATTATTTCACACTAATGATATCTTTCTCTTGTTATTAAAAGAGAAGAAGTCGTTCTGAAATTGTTATAATTTCGTGTCAACCTAATTATATAATATGAACACTACGTGCTTTTAATTCTAACCTAGTGATTCAACAATTTGATTGATGGATATTTTTATCTTAAAACTATTGAAATAAATTGATTTTCATCCTTATTTCATTCATAATTTCACTGTTACAGGTTTGATTATATTTTAGCCACAAATCTTTTATTCTAGAATATTTCTAGTTTGACCAGGCTATTGTTCAAACTATTTGACTCTTTTAATAGTTTTTTGTGGTTTTTTTAATATTATCAATTAATAATTATGCTGGTGGTTTTTTTTTTAATATAATGGATTAATAATTATGCATTGAAATTGACTAGTAATATTATTTTTATATTTGATCGAACTAGTCTTATTATTGATTAATATAATGAAAATGTGTGGGCTGGATGATGATTAGGTACTGCAAGCTATTATGATTTATGAGTTAAACCAGTTACATAAAGGTCTCTATATCCAAAAAGTAAAGGAAACTATGGTATACAAAGAGCAAATGGTAGAAGTTTCCATTATTAATTAAACTAACCAAAAATGTTGACTGTCGACATTATTACCAATTATTTTATTTTTATTTTATTTTTTAAGGTTTAGTTAGTTTATAAATTGATAAGCTATCAGGAGGTAAATTAGTGTTAGCAACTGCGATTTTGAGGGGATGGAACCACTTAATGCTAGAACTCACCCCCGAATCGGACTAATTCGGTAGTATAAAGCCAAAAAAAATTTATATAAAAGATGAGTCTTTGCAAAGGACGATATTCGGGGAATACCGAGTTCGATTCCTGGCAGAAACAACGTTTGGCCAGTGTACATGCCTCCGTAGCACGAGCCGGATTAGTCGATCTACTATGTAGGTCGGAAACCGGTGCGAAAGCCTAAAAAAAATAAAATCTATATAAAAGATTAAAGAGATAAAAATAAAAGACAATAAATAATGTTGATCTCTATGAATGTATTTCGTCAATGATGGTTACCTCTACGATGGATTTCAAAATAATCGACTAGAGGATTAAGGCAAGGAGACTTTGTTTCTCTTTTTATTTTTCTTTTAGTGGCGGAAGGTTTTGTCAGATTAATGCATCAAGCAGTCTCTTTGGGAAATTTGAAGAATTTCACTTTAATGATTTTACTCACTTTGAATTTTTACAATTTGCAGACGACACTATCTTGATTGGAGAGGGATATCTTGGAAGAATCTTTGCACCATTAAACAAATTATTTGGTCTTAATCTTGATTCTGATTTTTTGCAGGCGACCATTTCTTTCTTGTCTTGTGATTTTGGTTCGATACCATTTGTGTTTCTTGGTTTTCCAATAGGCATCAACTCCAGAAAAATAAAAGAATCTTGGGCTCTGATTGTTTCCAAATTTAAAAGAAGGTTGACGTTGTGGCACAACAGATTCTTGTCTATTGGAGGTAGGGTGGTTATTTTAAATTCGGTTTTATCCAACATGCCCATCTTTTTCTTCTTTTTCTACAAAGCTCTAAAGGTGATTGTCATACCCCAAATTTGTCCTACTTTTTATCAAGTGATCTGACTTATGCATCTCATTATCCTCATATGCATTACCTTTCCATTAGGTCATTGGCATAACTTTGCATTAATTCATCAAATAAAATCCCAAGAGCATGAGATCAAGGATCATCGAACAAACTAGGGTTTCTTATGGTTAGGAGCTATTACACTTTGCAAGCTTGATTCAACTGGGATTCCCTTTGAGCATGAATCAAGGGAATTGGGGTTTTGGATCATGGTCATATTGGATCTATCTTGCATCATCATAAAAGGCCATTATTCATCAAAGGTTCCAAGGATCATGGATTAGGGTTTACTTCCCTATGAATGGGTTTTGGCAAGTTTACTTCAACTGAGGTCATGTGAAATAAGGATTGACCCCATGACTATCATGAGTATCTTTTCGTCAACATGTTGAGCTTGATTTTCCCCAACGGACTTCCTCAATTACTTGCACTATAAGTTAGGCTATTGGGGCCTTCTCCTCAAGGGTTTGAACAATAAATTTCCTTTGTGATTCATGGATCAAGAAGCACCCTCATATGTTTGTACCCATCATGTGGATTAGGGTTTTGGACAAGATCATCACAGGATGTGCCCTCAACTAGGGTTCCTTTATGACTGGATTTAGAATTTTTTTTACATTGGGTTTACTCGTTCCTTTTTTAGATTTAGGGGATTGGGTTTGGAACCTGAATAAATGAGTTAGAAATTTGGAAAGAGGGGAAGTAGCCGAAGGGGATTAACATTTGATTTCATGTTCCTGGAAAACGGACAGTGGCACTATCGTGTTGTTCTTGAGCGCCACCGTCAAGATTCATCGCCTCCGCCCTGTGCGGTTTAACTCTAGCGTATTGTTTTCATTTTGTTATGATGAGAGAGAAGGGTGAGAGCGTACAAAGAGAGAGAATTGAGAAAATAAAGGTGAATAGTCACCAAGAAAACCCTAAAAATGCTAAAAAAATCCCATTAAACTTCAATTATTATGCTGCACCCCCTTCAAAGGTCCAATACTATCTTTTTTTGGCTGAGTTAAGAGTGACGAACAAGACAATTTCTTTATAGACCCCCATAACATGCATCTCCGAAAACACCCATTTTCACATTTTCAATTATTTCGGAGATGCATCTCCGAAAACACCCTTTGACTAGTTTCGGAGATGCATCTCCGAAATATGCTCTAAGTTTTTCTTTTTCTTTACAAAACAATGAATAATCTCATATTTTACATTAATCGACAAAATTGCAAAATAGAATCAGATAACACGTAAACTATACTAAATACGGCTATATTAATCAATGGTAGTTGTTCAGATAAGGCAAAAATGTAAAAATATTACAACCTAACAAAATGTCATGAATAAAACATAAATAGGCAACTACTACTGAGTATGCCTAATCCTAACTCCCTAGGACCTCCTCTGCCTCTTATACGCCGTCGCACCGGCCGCGTCACTGATCATCCTCTCCATAATGGCAACTGCCTCTGGACCGCCCTGCTCAATGATACTTCTGTCTAATGCAGCCTGCCCAAGCATCTGTATCCGCTGGCATATCGGCAGGAGATCAATGGCATAGTCATCCTCGGCCTACTGGTTCTCCAAGATCTCCTCATGTCCTGGCCTAGGTGGATCTCCGGGAGCATTGGGTGTCATCATAGGGTGTGACACACGATAAAACCATGTCACATAACCATCAACACAGTGCTAGCTCTGGGTGGCCACCAGACGTCGATACTCCTCAGGCACCAAATGATGCGCCCAATCCTCAAATATAGCAGTGAGGCTCACTCGAGTAACGGTGTCGGGGGCAGCCTCAAACGGAGACCTTGGTATAATCAGCACACGTCCAAACTGCCTCATGCACCACTCCAGCAGATACCTGACCATGGTGTTGGTCCCACATGCCAACCATCCATAATATAATGCGATGCAGTCGAATGGGACAATATTACCGTAATTAGTGAAGGGTGTCCAATGGATGTCATTGTGAATAGTGCGGTCAAGGTACACGCGATATAGGCTCACCTTGTTATTCCCGCTTTGGAGGACGTATCTTGTGGCCTTGGGCATGGCGTCATCGTATACAGTATCAATGTCGAAGCCGTGTATGCGGTGGAAGCATGAGATGATTCAGCCCTGAAACACAAACACGGTAATATGTTAAAAAAAATATGAACCATAATTAAGTGTGAAGTAATTAAAAAGAAACATACCGTAAGGAGTGTGCAAGATCCAGTCAACTCTCTGGTCCTCAAGTTGGAGGCTTCATTCAGCTTCTGGTATATGCATACCAGAATGGCGGCCCCTAGTTCCACTCGTGAACTATAGTCAGATCAATAAAGTACCGGAGATAAGTCATATCGGTGTAGGTTGCACTTTTGTCCATAAAGAGTGCAGTGCCTACCAAGAACATGAACCAACACCGCAGAGCTCAACCACCATGATACTCAGTAAAAAGCCTGTCACCCTCTTGCTCGGACTCCAGCGCCGCCACCAAGTGGTTCTCATAAAGCTCTTTCAAGCTGGAGAATCGGATATGTGCCCCACTCATCGCTTTGCATTCATAATCTGTCATGTTTTGGTTCATACCCAGATAGTCCACCATCTATTCTATGGCCTTAACCCTCTTATCCGAGAATGGTCCAGTAACCTCCCTCTTATCGGCAGGTGGAGCAGACAGACCACATTATGTAAAGTGATCGTCAACTCCCTAACAGGAAAGTGGAAAGAAGACGTCTCCTTGTGCCATCGTTCGACAAAAGCCCCATGGATGCCATGGCTAATGGTACTATATCCGGTCATGCATAACCCACCAGTCCGCTCCCAACTAGAACGTCATTAAACCACTGATCCCGTGGTTTAAACAGATCAAATATTTTCTGCGCATGGTTCACGAATTTTATGGTCTCCCGTTCCTGTCACAACAAAAACAAAAAACATTGTTAGTTAGACCATTAGGATAAAGTGTAATAAAAACCTAAATAAAAAACTGTTAAATTATAAACTGTAATTAAAAAAACTACCTCTCCGTCCCAAACACGTCGGGCGACGTGGTCATGGTAGTAAATCAACACAGATGTGTCTGTAGGCCTTCCCGGGTAGCCCTCCTCCTCCGTATCATCCTCTCCGTGATCAGGGTTAACATCAGGTATCTCCTCCTCCTCAACTTCCACCGCCTCATCATCCTCACGTACCTTATCCTCACGGGAAGAAGACGCCTGAGCCAGTCGACTCCTCGATTTAGATGAGGAACCTGCAGGCGCCTCATTCATTTGGACGGGTAATCGAACTCGACCCCGTCCCTATGTCGCTACTAACTGTGCAGCACACTCGTGTCGAGCCGATGCCATCTGGGTCTCCCTACACTGTCTAAGTCGTGCCTGGTTTCCTGACATTTTCCTGAAAAAATTGAAACCGGTAGGACGGCGAAACCATTAAGAAAATAAAAAAACAATTCAGACTACATTTCGGAAGTGCATCTCCGAAACTGGTCAGAGGTGATTTCGAAAATGCACATCCGAAAACACCTACGAGACTCCATTTCTGCAGAAAGCCACTTCTTGCCCTAAATGCTTCAAAATACATTTTTTTTCCTACCTAAACACACTCATTGACATACAATAACCTAACCCTATAACATTTTGCTAATTTATAAGTGCCCTAACAACATAAACAACCTAGAAATCAAAATAAGAGAACTTACAATTTGTTGATGATTGGAGTTGATGTTGAATGAGACTTTGAATGCTTGTCAATAGTTGGAATGAGTTGTAGAGCAAATTTCGTTTGTGTAGTAGTTGGAAGTAATGGGTGTTGTGTTGAAAAATTTGTGTTTTGGGTAAAATGAAAAAAGGGGGAAGCTGTTTTGAATTAACAGAAAAACGCAGGGGTTTTCGGAGATGCATCTCCGAAATCATTATTTTTGTGTTTTCGAAGATGCATCTCCGAAAATACCTTTTTTTTCAAAAAAAATTGATTTCAGAGATGCAACTCTGAAATAATCCTTTTTTACGTCTTCGGAGATGCATCTTCGTATTATAGGGGCATTTATGGAATTTCGTTGGGGGTTGTCAAGAAGGCAAGGAGGTGGATAAAGAAATTGTCACAAACAAAAACTCTTTTTTGGCTTCCCCTGTTGAAGCCCAGCACTGATAGACGATAGGAATGGTCTAGAGGGGGGTGAATAGACCACCTTTTTCCGACTTAAGAAAATTTTAGCTTTTTGAAACGTGACTTCCCTGAATCACTTAATCGTCTAAGAGCGATTATGTTATCGGGGACCGGATATGTGCACTAAACCGAACGGATGAAAATGTCAAGTAATGAATTACGTTTTAACGAATATCTCAGTTGTATCAATTACACGCTATATGGTATATTACTCACAATGAACATTTTCACTAAAATTTGAACAAAAATTTGATTGAGTAATTTTATTGAACCCTTGGTGATCGATATTTTACCTTACCTTAGTTTTTGTTCAACAATGGAAATAAACGAAAACAAATGGAAATACGATAAAGTAAAAGCGATAAGGAACACGATATTTGTTTAGGCAGTTCCTCTATCGTCCTCGCAGGAGTACGTCTGCCCCTAATTTCAAATGAAATTAGGAAAGTTTTATTAGATTGCAAAATGTTTAACAAGGATAGAAAGTACCAATCACCAACTACACACATGCAGTAAAATTGAATACAATTCGATCCTCCCCTTGATTCAATTTGAATCAAGTCAATGTCTAAGATCTTCACGATCAAGATCCCGATCGTTCCTTTCTCAATCCTCCGGTTGTAGCAAGTTTGTTGAGCGAATCTTCAATCCCTCAATCCCTTATGCATGGCTGAATTGATTACCAAAGCGAATTGATCGTCAAAAACCTTCGAACAAAATCTTTGATGAAGAAGGGAAAACCCTAAGGTTTTATACAAGAAACACCCTCAACACTCTTCACTCGAACAAGATGAATGTCTACCGTCGAATATCGAACAAGACAAATATCTACCGTCGAACCTTATCAACACACGTTCCTTACTTCGATCGAGAAAGATGATTATGTGTGATTCTCGATCAATAAGAGAAAGGTTGAAGATGAGAAGAAGCTGAGTCTATCTTTCACGTTTCTTGTTAAATTGCTTGAGAATGATCACATGAGTATTTATAACACCCACAATGTATAAGCCAACTTGAAAACAACAGAAAACAAGGTTTATTAGCGACAAGTCGACCTGCTCTCTGCATAGGTCGACCTATTGAGTGTATAGCACCTGAAAAAGAGCAATTTGTGACACTTGCGTCGACCTGAAGGGTCGGCATGCGCATTCCCGTGACTCCCTCAGAATGCCATGTGTCGACCTAAACCATCAAAGCGTCGACGCATAATGTTTTTATACTTGAGTCACCAAACCTTGATGCGTCGACCTGAAGGGTCGGCGTGCGCATTCCTGTGAGTTCCTCAAAATAGCAATGCGTCGACCTAAGAAGGTAATGCGTCGACGCATTCAGCCTTCACCTGAATTTCTTCACAAAGGGCTTGCAATAGGTCGACCTATGATATGTGTGAGTCGACCTATTAATGTTTTGTGGCCAAAAGTGCTTGTCTTGGCTGCATGTGCTCGATTTCTGTGATTCCACTTAAGTTGTGTTTGATTCACAATATTTTGACAGCATGAAAACAACACCTTGCCCTCACATACTCCCCCTTTTTGATGATGGAAAAATTTGTGAATCTTTGTCGAGGTGTTGCTTGTCCGACATGCATACTCCCCCTTTCTGTATGCTCCCCCTTTCTTGGTGCGTTTGTTTTCCATTGCTTGTTGATTCACTCAGTTTTCTCCCCCTTTGACAACATCAAAATGAGACAGGTAATATTATACATATATGGCGGAATAACATAACTCAATCTTGATCATTACTAAGCCCTTTTGCAATCATAATCATAAAGCAATCATTCACATAAAACAATGCTTAATGATAAAATAAACGGCAACATAACATAAATAGCTAAACGCATCATGAGCACATAGCTCAATTCAAATCCTTACACAAACACGAAGTACGGTAGAATTTAGTTCAGCATAAGATAAAATGAAGTCACAAAATACAAAAAAATGTTCATGACAATATGTAAAATTGTGAATGCAAAAAAATTAAAAGAGAACACTAGGCATTTGCATCATCATCTCCTTCTTGAGCCGGTGGTGGTGGTTGAGCCGAATGAACTGGTGGAAATGGGTAGTGTTGCATGAAGGCACTTGTGAAGGAGGAGATTTGGTTTCTATGTGCATCCAACATACCATAGAGCGTCTTGTATCGTTGCTCTTGAAGTGTTGAGTAGGCTGTAAATTGAGCACCTTGCTTAGTGACACGAGTGGTCAGAGTAGTTAGGCGCTCATTCATCAAAGTTTGATTTTCAATTTGTTGAAGACGCATAGCCTCCATCAACTGTGTAATGTTGGAGCCGGCAGTTTCAGCACCCACATCTTCATCTTCATTTTCACCTTCAATATCTTCCTCTTCATCGATGTTCATTTCATCCTCATCTTCTCTATTGAGGTCCGGATTGTTTCCTCGTAGGACAGCTCCATAGGCACCCGTGGCGCGATTGTAGAAGAAGCCCGTCATATTCAGTGTCTTCTTTGTGAATTCTTGGTCAATTGAGATGCTCTTCTTGGGAAGCCGTTGAGATGGAATATTGACTTTATTAAGTACCCATTGGATGAGAGATGCATATCCAATAGCGGTGCCTCTACCTGATTCCTTTAATTCAAACATACGCTTCACAATAAAATGGGGCCAATTTACCGGAATTCTGCTCTTGATCAACCAAACCAAGTACACTTCTTGTTGGTCAACACGAGAATCTCTACCTTGTTTAGGTCGGATGATTCGTGCCACAATCCATTGTAGAATTCTATCAACAATGTTTAAGAGACCTGTAGTAGCGGATCGAGGGAACAAGTTGCTTTGAACTATATGATCAGCATGAGGTCGCCTCAACATGTTGTTTAGAGCAACATTATAGTCAAATTGGGTCAACACGTTGGTATCAGTTACCGTGACGGCATTCTCACGGAGTGGAAATAGACCTAATTGCCTCCAAGTGTTGTCGGTGATGGCGTATGTGGTTGTACCCATCTGAAAGTTGAAGGAACTGCCTTGGAAGTGTCGTTGCATACCATTGTAGAAAACCCTTACCAAATCCTCATTGTACTCATGGTTTAGTTCAAGAAAAGTACCCAAATTTTGAAATTCAAGTAGTTTCATTACCTGTTGAAGATGAAGTCTTCGTAGAGTTCCTGTGAACAGCATGAATTGTTTGATGACTTTTCTGTTTCTGAAATGGGAAGAGTAGGATTCCACAAGAGCATCAGGAATAAGAGACAAAGCATCCTCTATTTTTGGTTGTTGTTGAGAGGAAGAGTCTTCTCTGCTTGCTCTCTTTCTTAGTGATTTGTGGGAAGCCATGGATGAGTGAGAGGGAGAAGATGAGTGGTGCTTAGGGGTTGTGTGAGGGGGGTCGGCGCAAGGAGAAGAAAGAAGAAATGAATTTTCTTTGTGTTCCCCGTTTTAAATGTAACCTAATTTTGAAATTCTCCGAACGATGCGTCGACCTATGCAGTGAGTGCGTCGACGTATTAGCCTTAAATTTTTAAAAATTATTTTTGAATAAGTCAAAATTTGGCTGTATGCAATGAATGTATGCATGTTATGACCAAATCTTGCAAAGAATAAGCATATTGATGAACAAATATCAACTTTACCATAGTGATATATTAGCATGAAGTGAATCTAAGGTTGAAACGATATTACCTTTACACAGGAGAGAGAAGAAACAAGCCCTCACAAATCTTTCAATGAACACTTAAAAATTAGTGAGAGCATAGATAATAATAATAAATAAAGAATATGCAACTACTCATAGTTGCAACCTATCCGATATATCAAGGACGCCAAGTTCCCTAGGGATGTGAAAGAAGGGCTCGGTAGCTAGTGGTTTGGTAAAGATGTCGGCAAGTTGATTTTTGCTATCAACATGCTCAAACACTACATCACCCTTCTCAACATGATCCCTAAGGAAATGATGTCGAATTTCTATGTGTTTAGTGCGAGAGTGTAAGACCGGATTTTTGGTTAGATTTATAGCACTTGTGTTATCACAAAAGATAGGAATATGATCAAGCTTGACATTGAAGTCAAGTAATTATTGTTTGAGCCAAAGTATTTGAGCACAACAATTACCAGCCGCCACATATTCCGCCTCGGCGGTTGACAAAGCAACGGACACTTGTTTCTTGCTATGCCAACTAACCAAGGAATTTGAAAAGAAGTGACATGTTCCACTAGTGCTTTTCCTATCCAATTTGCACCCGGCAAAGTCGGAATCGGAAAATCCAACCAAAGAGCAATCACTACCTTTGGAGAACCATAAGCCATGCTTAGTTGTACCTACAAGATACCTAAGTATGCGCTTAACGGCTTTTAAGTGAGACTCCTTGGGACATGATTGATATCTTGCACACATGCACACACTAAACATAATATCGGGACGGGAAGCGGTAAGGTAAAGTAGGGAACCAATCATACCTCTATACCTTTTTACATCAACCGGCTTACCATGTTCATCCCGATCAAGATTTACCGCGGTAGGCATAAGAGTGTCAATGGCCTTGGACTTTGCCATATCAAACCGTTTGATGAGTTCTTGACAATACTTGGTTTGACTCACAAACGTTCCTTCTTTTAGTTGCTTTATTTGAAGTCCAAGGAAGTAGTTTAGTTCACCCATCATGCTCATTTCAAATTCTCTCTGCATAAGCTTAGAAAACTCCTTTACAAGAGTCATGTTAGTAGAACCAAAGAAAATATCATCCACATACACTTGAACTAATATTGAATGCTTTTCATGTCTCTTAATGAATAGGGTGGTATCAACTTTCCCTCTTGAGAAACCTTGATTAATTAGAAAATTGCTAAGCCGCTCGTACCAAGCTCTAGGAGCTTGTTTTAAACCATACAAGGCACGCTTAAGTTTGTAAACATAATCAGGATAATCAATGTTTTCAAATCCGGGAGGTTGAGATACATAAACCTCTTCATTAATAAACCCATTTAGAAATGCACTCTTAACATCCATTTGATAAAGCTTAAAGTTTTGTGAACATGCAAATGCAATTAACAAGCGTATTGCCTCAAGTCGGGCGACCGGAGCATAGGTCTCCTCATAGTCGATCCCTTCCTCTTGGCTATACCCTTGAGCAACAAGACAGGCCTTGTTGCGAGTGATGATACCGTTTTCGTCTAGTTTGTTCCTAAACACCCATTTAGTGCCAATTACTCGATGGTCTCGCGGAGGAGGGACAAGGTCCCAAACCTCATTTCTCTTAAATTGGTTTAGCTCTTCTTGCATAGCTAAATACCAATGCTCATCGACTAATGCATCTTTTGAGTTTTTTGTCTCAATTGGAGAGAGGAAAGAATAATAAAAACAAAAGTTACTTATCCTTGACCGTGTTGTCACCCCTTTTGATATGTCTCCTAGAATGTTCTCCATAGGATGGTCCTTAGAAGATTTCCATGCAAGAGGAAGATCACTCTTCTCGCTTGGTTGATCTTCTACTTTTTCTTTAGGTGTTTGATCCACTTCCTCTTCATTATTCTCGGGTAAGAGGGATTCTTTATCTTTCTCAAGCTCGGCATCCGGATCATTAAGTAAACTCTCAGTTGAGACACCTGCACCATTAAGAACACTACCTTTTCCGACAACTTTTGGACAAGACTCATCAAAAGAGACATGTACGGACTCTTCAACAATATGTAACCTTTTGTTGTATACTCTATAAGCTTTACTAGATTGAGCGTATCCTAGAAAGATACCCTCATCCGCTTTTGCATCAAACTTGCCAAGATTTTCCTTTCCATTGTTTAGAACAAAGCACTTACATCCAAATACATGAAGGTGAGAAATGTTCGGTTTTCTCCCTTTCAAGAGTTCATACGGTGTTTTGTTTAGAATAGGTCGTATCAGGATCCTATTCAGAACATAACAAGCCGTATTAATGGCATCGGCCCAAAAATATTTTGGAAGCTCATGTTCATTAATCATAGTTCTCCCAAGTTCTTCCAACACACGATTTTTACGTTCCACAACTCCATTTTGTTGGGGAGTTCATGGTGCGGAGAAATTATGATTAATGCCATGATTGCCACAAAACTCTTCAAAGAGATGGTTTTCAAACTCACCTCCATGATCACTTCGGATGGATACTATGTTAGTGTTTAATTTATTTTGAATTAACTTGGAAAATTTCTCAAATGCGGAGAAGGTGTCACTTTTATTTGCTAAGAAAATCGTCCAACAATATCTAGAGAAGTCATCAACTATGACATACCCATAATAGTTTCCACCTAGACTTTTTATTCTAGATGGTCCAAAGAGATCCATATGGAGAAGTTCAAGAGGTCTTGTAGTTGAAACAATGTTTTTAGATTTAAAAGAGATCCCCGTTTGCTTCCCCATTTGGCATGCATCACATAAGTGATCTTTGGAAAACTTTATTTTAGGTAGGCCGGACACTAAGTCTTTTGAGACGATTTTATTAAGCAAATCAAAGTTGACGTGAGCTAAACGTCTATGCCAAAGCCACGAGTCTTCACTCATAGTTGCTAGACATTTTGCTTCAATTAAGGATACGTCATTTAGATCAAGCATGTATACATTATTTACCCTCAGGCCTTTGAACAGATCATCTTTCTTATCATCATTTCGAATTATGCAATTTCTTTAGAAAATGATACTGAGTATCCTTTGTCGCATAATTGATTGATGCTAATAAGATTGTGTTTAAGGCCCTCAACTAGAAGGACGTTAGAGATAGTAGTAAAAGAGGGATTACCTACACTACCTTTACCGAGTATTCCTCCTTTGTTGTTATCACCATAGGTCACAAATCCTTTCTTCTTAGCCACAAAGTCATAGAATAAAGATAAGTCACCCGTCATATGTCTTGAGCATCCGCTATCTAGAACCCATCTTCTCTCGGATGGCTCAAGACATTCCACCTACAAATTTAAACAAGGAAAATAGGTACCCAATTTTCATTGGGTCCTTGTGTGTGAGTGAAACAAAGGTTGCTCTTAGGAGTCCATTTGAAAATGCCTTTGGGAACCAAGAATCTCCTAAAGCGACATTTTCGTGCTATTTGGGAACATGTGGATAGTACTTCCCATATTAATTGGTTTTCTTCATCCATCTTTTCTAAGCTTGAAACTGGGAAATTATTAAATTTTTGGAGACATCATTGGTTCAGATCCTCCTTTTTTTATGTCTTATTCCCTTCTTTATATCGGTTTTGTGATTTAACTCATCTTAAAGTTAGAGAGGCGGGGGTTTGGGTCAACAATTCCTGGGTATGGAACATTGGTTTCAATAGGGTGGTCTTGAGTTGTGACGATGCTTTGTTATTGGAATATTTATTTTTTCTTTTGCACGGGGTGAAGCCTAAGCCTCATGAAGAAGATCGTTTTGTTTGGTGGAGGCATAAAGATGGGTTTTCGGTTAAAATTTGCTACAAGAGTATTAGTGAAGCTTTTTTTTCGGTTCCTATTTTGGAACATCTAAAGCAAAAGGTTTAGCTTTTTTATGGAAATCTAATGCTCCTAGCAAAATCCTTATTTTTGGTTGGAGGTTATTTATTAACAAGTTGCCAACAAGGATGGAATTGGCCAAGCAAGGAATTATTGTAGGTGCTAATAATGTGGTTTGTCCGTTGTGTTTTTTTGGAAGAGGAGGATGTGGAGAAATTGTTTTGCTCTTTCTCTTTCTCTAATCTCTTATGAAACAATTTAGGCTTGTGTACCAGATAAATTGGGTTGAGAATCTTTGGGGGTTTCATTGGAAAAATTTTGAGGGTTTATCCTCCAAGATCATGTTATTGATTTGGGGCTTTTGACAAGATTTTTTAAATTCAAATTCGATCGAGTGACAACTTTGAATAACGGGAGGTTCTTGCAAAGGAGTAGCATGAGACGGTGAATCGATTAGAAATCTTGGGTGAAAACCATTCACATTTTGAATATGACAGAGTGAAAGCCTTGAAGAATGCTGTTTTCTTGCAAAGGGTTAGCGCGGTGAATGTTATTGGTATTGTTGGGTGTCTTGATCAGACTCAGATCAAGGAGAAAGAAGTGATAGGATCAACATCAAACATAGGGTTTATAGGGTTGGATTTCTACATTTCTCTTGTCAAATAGATTTTGCATAGCAAGATTGATTATCTCAATTCCTTTGGAATTAAGGGCAGATGTAGCCATAGCGAGGATGATTGGTGAACTACCCAAACAAACCGTGTCCCCTCTCTCTCTCTATATATATATAGATATATCTTTACTTATCTATTTTATGTTTACTCGCAAATTGTTAAATTCATTGATTGTGTATTGATACGTATAAAAATCCTTTGTGTCAAAGTTGAAATAGATTTGTTTATTAAATTATAATTCTTAGAATTGAAATTGAGTTTTCATACCAACAAAGTCAAAAGGAAAATCTGAAATATCAGAGTGTACACCAAGTGTTTGATAATTTGGATATTTGTGATTTGTGTATTAATTGATTTGATTGGAAATAGGTTATCATTGTGATCATAGTAAAATGGTTTATTGATAAAATATTGTATTGTGTTTTTATCATTGTCTTCGCATTCCATTTGGTTTCTTATGCATATCCGAGATTTCAATAATCAGTTCAGATTAGACGACTTTGTTTGATGTATGATCTCACTTTCACTTACCGTAGTTTTTGCACGTTTCTAAAGCAGTTTTTAAAAGTGAATTTTTAACTTGGGATATATTCACCCACCTCTAGATAAGTTCTCGTCCTCTAACAGAGAATCTTTGGTGGTTTCATTGGAAAAAACCAGTTAGGGTTTCTCCTCCAAGATCAAGGTGTTGATTTGGGGGTTTTCCACAAGACTTCGCAATTCAGATTCAGCCGAGTGAAAGCTTCGAAGAAGGTGGTTCTATTGAAGGAGTAGCGATAATCAGATGATTGTTTGGGAGTCTTGGGTCACGATAATCCGCAATTGGATTCAACCGAGAGAAAGCTTCGAAAAAAAGTGGTTATGCCGAAGAAGTAGCGGTAACCGGAGGATCAATTGGTATTATTGGGTTACTTGATCATGCTCAAGATCAAGGGAAGAGAAAGAGTTAGTATCAACAACAAACATAGGGGTTGTAGGGTCGGATTGCTACATTTCTCTTGTAAAACATTTTTGCAAAGTAAGATTGATTATCTCAATTCCTTTGGAATTGGGGATAGACGTAGCCATAGCGAGGACGAATTGGTGAACTTCCTAAACAAATCCTTGTGTCCTCTCTCTCTATATCCCTATCATTTACTTTCAATTGCATTTGTTAAACTTGTTGATCGTGGAATCGAAATGATTGAATATATTTGTTATCATTTCAAAACTGTTTTGGTGAAAGAAATTATAGTACACACGATTCTAATTGTGTTTCAAATCAACAATACCTTAAGAAAAATCTGATCAACATTGATTGCATCTCAAGTGTTTGACAATTTGATTCTTATTATTTTTTCCTTATATTTCATTGGAAACACATTGATGGTGTAATCAAATTCAAACTTATTGTGTTGATTGTTAAAATATACTGATTCAATTGCTTTTATTTATCATTGCAACTCTTAGTGGTTTTAACACATATCCGAGTTTTCCGATAACGGTTCAGATTAGACGAATTGATCCGGGCGCTTTCTGCTATCCATAACAAACAATTTTAAAACAGAATTCTTACCAAGTATTTTTAATTGGGGATCTATACACCTCCTATAGATAATTTGTCATCGAGAAACCATTAGAACACTATTTATTTATTTTTCTATAAGGAACATGGAGCTTCTTCCACACTTTAAAAGAAATTTCAATTCCATTGCATAAATTTTGTAGAAATTGATTATAATATGGATGAATCTTTACAAATTACATACACCAAAATAAGATCTCTATCCATCACTTGTTAAAAAACTAATTGAAAGTAAAATTGTAAAGGAGGTACTTTTCTTTCCTCTCATCCTCTTGGTTTGCCTCTTATAAATTGAACAAAACAAACATGAATTAAAATATACCAACACAGAAATCATTGATTTCCATTCAAACTACATTAGTAAAAGTCAAAGATATATAGTTAGCACGTTTTGATTGAATGCAAGCATTTAAAAAGATTTGCATTGCAAGTGTTAATACAATATAACTATCATCACTGTCCCACTTCTGTTTATAGTCAAGAACAGAAAAGAAAAATTACACCCTATACTAATATTAAACATACATTATATCTTAATGTTTTTAATAAGGTGTAACATGGACATTTTGTATTTCAAAGTCATATTTGCATCTGCTGCAGCACAATCATTTAGCTCTATTCAATGGACATCATTGGTATTCTTAACTCCATAGTTTTCATTGCTTTATGCATATTTATACCTTCTCCAAAATTTTCCATAGCAGTAGATACTATAAAACTCTCCCAGTCCATCACTGATGGCATGACCTTGGTTTCACAAGGTGACAAATTTGTACTTGGTTTCTTCAGTCCTTTGGGTTCCAACAAAACATACTTAGGAATCTGGTACAAGAATATCCCCAAGAAAACAATTGTTTGGGTTGCAAATGGTGTCGAACCCATCAACGGTTCCTCCTCCGGAACCTCCGGGATTCTAACACTAAACAACACTGGCAACCTCGTCCTCAAACAAAATGACAAAGTAGTATGGTATACAACGTCTCAACAAGGTTCCCTGAATCCAGTTGCGCAACTTCTGGATTCAGGGAATCTTGTGGTAAGAAACGAGAAGGACACAACGAGAGAAGCCTATTTGTGGCAGAGTTTTGATTACCCTTGTGATACAATACTTCCGGGGATGAAGTTGGGTTGGAATCTTAGAACTCGTACAGAGAAGAGAATGACGTCTTGGAAAAGTCCTGATGATCCGTCGCCAGGAGACTTATATTGGGGTTCATTACTTTATAATTACCCTGAACAATATCTTATGAAAGGAACAAAGAAGTTTGTAAGAATTGTACCGTGGAATGGATTGCACTTCAGTGGTGTACCAGATCAAAAGCCTAACAACATTTATGCTTACAAATTTGTGTCTAATAAGGATGAGATGTATTATAGTTATACCATGGAGAATGATTCTGTAATTACAAGAATGATGATAAATCAAACACATTGCTTTATGCATATTTATACCTTCTCCAAAATTTTCCATAGCAGTAGATACTATAAAACTCTCCCAGTCCATCACTGATGAGGGATCCAATGTTATGTTGACTATTCTTCCTTATCTTTGGAGATCAAAAATGTGGTGTTTGCTTTGAACAAGGATGGAGCGCCTGGCCTGACGGTTAAGGAGCATTTTTCTTTCAAACTTTTTTGGTATATTATTCATAAAGATGTGGAGTTAGAAACTTTGGAATTTTTCAAAACAAGTTGGTTGTTGCCTAACTTCAATGCCAATATCCTATCCCTTTTGCCTACAGTTAATGGGGCTAATTCCTTGAGGCAATTCGTGCCAATAACTATGGCAAACTTCAAGTTCAAGGTGATTACAAAAATATTGGCATACATGTTAGCTTCTATGATGCCTGACTTAATCTCTTTTAAGAAGATGGGCTTTATATGTAGCACCCCAATTTACCCCGTCGAATATTAATAAAATCAGAGTATAAAAATCATCATTAAAAACAATCCATCAAAATCAGGATGTCACATTTTCTTCGTAATAAAAACAATTGCTCATAATGATAACAGATACATAACACATATAAACGTATGAACCATTCAAAACAATATAGTCTTCAAAAACATCCTTTATAACGCATCGAAAATCAATTATAATTCAAATAGAAGTCAAGAGTAACATGGTTCGACAATAGTCAACATCAATAATTATAAAACTTCAACAATTACTTGAAATTTGACAATAAAGAAAATAGCGTTCATCCCCCCTCTAGTGTTACTTTTCAGAGCGACGACACCGACTTGAACTACTTGAAGGTAATTATCCTTCAATCCTGATTACCTGCATGTTACCAACATAGGGGTAACATTCAAACATAAGGGGTGAGATATCATAACTATATAAAGAAGCGTATGATAACAAGTATATGAGAATAGAGTTATACATGATTCACCACTTCACAACATATTAACATCATTCATTACCAAGTAGTATACATTTATTCCACAACATCCAATTCATCATCCAGTGTTTTAAAAACCGGACCGGACATCAAACCGGTGAGGGTACTGGGTCACTGGTTTATTGGTCGAACCACTGGGTCACTGGTCGAACCGCATGACTAAACCGGGTTAAACCGGATAACTCGGTTGAATAAACCGGCCATTATAACAAAATTATATAGGCATAAAATCTGTCAAACCGGATAATTCAGTCCCTACAAAATATAACTAGTACTTAAATTTTTTGAAAACATCGTATTATAAAAAAATTCACAAGTTCATAATTTAAATTTAAATTATACACATAGGTATCACACACAATCAAATACTACATAATTATAAAATATAAACAAAAGTTTAATCGCAACATAATTTAATTGAATAATTTATATCAAAATAATTTCATTGTCTACTAAATTTAATTTCAATAAAAAAAATTTATTTCAACGTTGTGATCCTCTTCTTCGATATCAAAACCATTGGTAAATCAACCGCATCTACAACCATTTTTTTATTTTTTATTTTATTTATTTTATTTTTTATTTTATTTTTTAATTAAAATAGTCAAAATGACATTATTTTAATTTTTTAAAATTAAAAAAAAAATTGAAAAATTAAAAAATGCATTTAAACCACCGGTTCACAAAAACCGCCGGTTTTTCTGGTTTTAGCGGTTTACACCGGTTTTGACCGGTTCACACCGGTTCGATGACATTCCCGATCCAGCTATTGAACCAGACCGGTTACCTGGCCGGTTCCCGGTTCAACCGGTCCGACCGGCCGGTTCGGTCCGGTTTTTAAAACACTGTCATCATCACATCGTCGATTATAAGTATTCATCACCAAACAATTCATCATTATTCATATTATGTAAAATGCAACTAGACCAATGACTATGCGAATGCATGTGGTACTAATAGGGCATACACCCTCATTGCAAAATTGCCAATAAATAGTGGCATCAAAAAGGCATACACCTTCATCATAATTAGTCAATCCAAGCCATCGTAGTTTGCCAATCTAGGTCATCGCTAATGCAATGTATGCGATTCAACAAATGCGACATCATGAAATGCAACTACAAGGCATAAGCCTTCAAAAAATGGCAATATAGGCCATCGTTTCATCGTCATAACAACATCAATTCATCATGTTATTAATTCCTCATCATAAACTTCATATTACACACATCATCATTATAACATCATATCATCATAAGGAAAACATAGTTCAAGTCACTCCATGACATGGTTACGTCAATTCGTAACAAATGGCATACTTCCTATGTTAACACTACATAGTTCATCAGTTAATCCTAACATAAGTACTAGAAAATTACATCCTATTATTCAATTTATTCCATCATTGTTTAGTTCATTGTGTTAGCTTTTCAATGCTTCGAACGGCGCATCAAACGGAGTCCAGCAACTCAAGTTATGGCCTTTACAAAATTCCGATTATGACTTGGTTCACCGGGAAAATGGGATGGCTCGCCTGGTGAAGCAAGGCAGTAGCTAACCCTCTCGAACCCCTCGCCCGGCGAATCCTATCTCGGCCGAAGAGCTTGACAGTACATCAAACCTAAAAACTGCAATTTTCGCTGTTTGAGGCCTTCCATACCTCCGAATTCGATTCGGTAAAAAGTCCTGGTTTCAGAATTCGAAATCCTACGATTATATAACGTTTATAAAATATTATAACACCTACATTCATCAAGATTGTCATCATAACAATACCAAACCAACAACAACATTCATATGCGAAATCGATACGAAGCACAAAGAAGATGAAATCAAAGAAAACCCTAAAACATCAACATAAAAATCCAAACCCATTCCTATATACTAATCATATACCCTATTTTATATGGTTATAACCTCACCCTTACCTTTGGATTGAAGGTGCTCTACTCTTTCAACGGAGTCTTGCCCTTGCCTCTTGAGTTCTTCTCCTCTTTCACGTTCTCTCCAATTCTCCTACTTTTCTATATTTTTTTAATTCTCTCTTTTCCCCTTATTTTATTAATCCTTCACTAACTATTATACTACTAATGGGCTTAACATCACACCTCCACTTATTATAATGATGACACCATAATAGGCCCAATTACTAATTAACCCATTATCCTATTTTTATTATTATTCAACTATATAATAAAATACCGTAATTATCAATAATTCACAAATAAACCCCTATTTCACCAAATAATTCACAATCATCAAATTAAATGATTAAATAAACTAAACGACAACTATACATGGAAGGCAAATCAAGGACTGTATTTGTCTGGCTTTAGAGATGGAAAATTCTCTGCACAGAAAATATTTTGGTGGGAGTATTGCTTTGAAAATTGATGTGGCAAAGGCGTTTCATACTTTGGAATGGCCTTTTCTTCTCAAGGTGTTTATATCTTATGGTTTTTGTTAAACATTTTGTCATTAGATTGAGGTTATTCTTGAGTCTGCAACACTGTCTATCTCTGTTAACGGTTCGTTGCACGACTATTTCAAGTGCTCGCGAGGGGTTTGATAGGGTGATCCTCTATCACCCTTGTTGTTCTGTCTCGCAGAAGACGTGTTTAGCAGACATCTCTCTAAGCTGGTGGAACTGAAGAAATTATAATTAATTCAGGCTTCTAAAAGAGTAATAATTTTGTCGCAATGTTTATATGCAGATGATATAATGATCTACAACACGGGCAGGAAAAGTAATATTCAATGGCTCATGAATCTTTTTTCCCATCATGCTAATTGTTCAAGGCAATGTGTTAGTCCTGATAAATCAACAATTTTTTGCAGCTCAATGACTCAGTCCAGGAAAATCAGCCTTGCTCAGTATATTGGATTCTCATTAGGTTCTATGCCTTTTATATATTTAGGTATCCCGATTTTTAAAGGCAAGCCTAGGAGATTGCATTTTCAATATTTGGTTGATAAGATCAAGAACAAATTGGCTTCTTGGAAAGCCATTTTATTCTTGAATGCAGGAAGAGCACAACTCATTAGATCTATTATCCAGAGTATGATGGTATATTCCATCGCCATTTATTGTTGGCCTTCTTTGTTAATCAAGGAATTGGAAAGCTGTTTTAGGAATTTTCTATGGTCTGGAGACATCAACAAGAGGAAATTAGCTACGGTGGTGTGGTACAAGATCGATACTTGAGGGCGGTTTAAACATCAGGTCACTAACAACTTTAAATGAAGCATCAAATATGAAAATATGTTAGGAGATGATGACTTCAAATGAATCTTGGGCCACAATTCTCAGAGCTCGGGATTTTCAAGGAAACAAATGTATTAATCATCACATTTTTTCCACTTTATGGAGCGGAATCAAAACTGAATTTCAGGTTATCAAAGAGAATTCCACTATTCTGATTGGTAACGGTCGCAAAATTATCTTCTAATTCGATCTTTGGTACAAAAATTCTACTATGGATGACACTTTCCATATACCTGCAGCTTGGCATGACTACTTAAAAGACACAACTGAGAACATAAAGAACTGTTTGGTGTGGAAGTTGTCCATTACAGGAGATTTGTCCTTAAAACAAGCCTACTATTTCAAATACAAGAATAACATTTAGCTTTATTGACCCAAGTTTGTGTGGAGCAAGGATATTCCTCTTGCTAGATCTTTTATATCCTGGAGATTAATGCACAATAAGCTCCCCACGGACAAAAAATCTTAAGCTGCGAGGTTGCGCCATGCCGTTGATATGCAGCCTCAAGGAAGAGACTACTTTTCATATATTTTTTTTAATGTTTCTTCGCAGTCAATATTTGGACGTGGTTGTCTGAAGTTCTTAATCGCAGAATTTGTATCTCTCATCCAACCGATATTTGGAAGTTTTGCGATCAGAACTGGAGTCTAAAATGCAGGATAGTGGTTGAGGCACTCATTATCAATATTATTCATACCATTTGGAATTGTAGAAACCTACTTAGATTTTAGAATACCTCAACATCTTGGAGATACACGATTACACATATTAAAACTCATGTGCAACTCGCCGGCACTTGGACTAATCATACATTCCAGAACTCTTCGGATAATTTCAGGATTTTGAAATTGTTTGATATCCCGGTTCACCCTCCTCGCCCTCTTGTGACCAAAGAAATTTTTTAGGTTCCTCCGCTTGAAAACTGGGTGAAGGTTAATACTGATGGAGCGGCCAATAACGTTACTTCAGCTTGCGGTGGTATCTTTCGTAGCAGTACAGGTGATTTCATCGCCGACTTCTCTGAAACAAATTCTTCTCTTGTGGTAAAGGTTTTCAAAAACCAAATATCTATTCCTTAGCATCTTAGAATTATTTTTTTTAAGTGAGGGTTTGATCTGGTCTCCATCCTTTTTTGTAATTCTTTTTCTTTAAAGAAATTTAACTTTATATATAAATAGACATATCATATAGTTCAAACATATTTTACAATTAGATTAGTTGACATATATCACCATAGTTTTATTCAAATATTTAATTTTTCTTAACATAAATTAAATATACGAGGGGCACATGCAATTATTTACAATTAATATTTTTTAGTGAGAAGACAAATGAGATCCACCTATATTTTCTCTTAAGTTAGATATATCATATAGTTCAGATATATTTTACAATTAGATTAGTTGAATATATTACCATAAATAAATATATGAGGGGCACATGCAATTATTTCACATATATTCAATATTTCTCAGCATTAATAAATATATGAGGGGCACATGCAATTATTTAGTATTAAAATATTTTAAGTGAGATGACAAATGAGATCCACCTATATATTGATGTGTATATTATTGACAAATGAGTTGGATAAACCGACTCAATTATTTTAAGCGGGTAGATAAGAATTTAAGTTCAAATAATATAATTATTAGCCAAGAAAATCTCTAAAAATCTGGGCCAGTCCTACCGAGATCTTTCCTCGCAAATATTTTGGGTGGTAAAATGTTTCCGGCCCATTGGACATGTCGGTTTTTACCGCATAACTGACCAAAATTTTAAGCCATTATTTTTTAATGTGATTGCTTTGTCCCGTTCAATTTTTTACGCCGACTTTTGCGGACATGAACATTAACATAAATTTTTTGTAGATTTAAAAAAAAAACATAAATTTTTAATATTTTTAGACTTAAAAAGTGCAGTGCCCGCAGGTTTAACCCGTTTCGCCGTCTTTTTTTTATAAAATGGACTAAGATTTTAAACCCGCACTATTAATTATGTCCGTCTCATTCCATTTTTTATGGAACATATCTAAACAAGACGGACATACCAGTTTGCCATCCTATAAATATTACGACTTGGTCTTTCATATATTTTAATTATGCTTAAACCTTACGCCAGTGGCTCATTCAACTACTTGGTTGATAAAGACAGATATACATATACAATAAAATAAATGAAAATATTTAATTTGAATGACTCTGAATATTCAACAAATATGTTCTAACAATGCAACTTCCTTTCCATAAAAGTCTTCTACATATATTTAAATTCACAACTAGAATGTGATTCTGTACAGGAGCTTCATGCTCTACTGCACAAGTTCTCAATTTTTGTAAATGCATCTGGAATTGTATCCGATGATTTTGATTATGTTCATTAAAAATTTCTAAAATTCAAAATTTCAATATACTATTAGATCCAATAAAAGATTTTTTTTTTTTAATTAGAGTGGATATTTCAAACACATTTCATTTAGTATTTACGCAACAAAGTAAAGCTACTTTATAATGGCATTACATCTATAAGTAAAACTTATATTTTCAAATTCAAAGAATGGGGAACACCTGTTAATAAAGTAAACTTTCTGGATGAAATTTACAAATGGTCCTTGGAATGTGTTTGATTAGTTAAAAAAATTAAGGGACTCGAGGAGATAATATTTTTTTATCCTGTTTGATGCAGAAAGTTATCAAATAATTGAACAAAATATATGATAAGAGACTAGACAAAGATATGAAATTTTGTTCCCCATTAAATCATGTGACAACTAGTTGTAGCAATCTGCCCTAAATTTTAAACTTAGAGAACCGCCACCTATTCTGAAGGGCGAATAGGAAACCCTACACAGTATAGAGATCAGGGTAAGATACTATATTCAGGTCGAGGGAAGGTGTTAGGCACCCTCAACCCTTTCCTATTGGCTTTGAATCTAAGGTAAAGGTTTATGGCTAAAATATTGAGGTTTTATAGCTAAGGAAATGAATAGGGGAAAATTTGAGATTTTAGGGTGGGGGACTCGCCTTGTTGCCAAGTGCCTACGTACCTCCTTAGGGAGGATCAGAGTCTACGTAGTTCGGGCACAGGATTGTACGCCTTAGAATTAGAATTGAATGTATTTGAATTTGTTTTGAAGTTGTTTTGAAATGCGAATGTTCGAAGGTATTTTGAATTACCTTATCGTAGTTTGAACATCGCAGAATTGAAGAGATGAAAATCCGTGATTTGTGATTTGATGTATTTTAAGTGTTTTGGGCGTACAACCCTGATTTAATATGGCACTATTAACCGCAACGATCAATAGATTCGATCGCCATAGTTAACAGATTAGTAAAGGATTGCTGGCAATTCTAATCGATTGATTCGATTATCACTTTTAGCAAATTGATGTATTTTAATTATTAATTTATTGTTACCCCTCATAATCGATAGATTCGATTACAAATAATAACGAATTGATAAGGGGAAATATGCTAATCATCATAACCAATAAGATGGTTAAAACCATTTAGCAAAATAATGAGTATTTTAATTTATAGGATTTGATTAATTAAATTAATCAATTATTAACCATCACGACCAATAGATTTAGTCGGAACGAATAATAAATTAAATCCTAAAACCGGTACTTTGGACAAATGGGATGGAGCAAATCCTAATTCCTTAATATACTTATATAGGGTTTTTATGTGATTATAATTAGTCAAAATTAATTGAAGTAGTAGAATAATCGGGATAGTCGGGAAAAATCCTAAATCCTAATTATATTATTAATTCAAATTAAAGATCAAATTATAACCATGCAGTAATATATTAAGTTTAATCTAAACATTTAAATAAATAATAAATTAAATAATGTAAAGAAACCTGGTACTGATCATGCGTTACGCCTCCTTGAAGGAGTACCATGGAGCTGCACTCCTTTGGGCGTTAGATCTGGTATATAGGAGATCTTACGGTGATGATTGAAGGGTGCATGGTATGCTCTTGCGCTGGAAATGCACTGGATCTGCACACGTATAAGCCAGAAAATTAATGAAGAAAATAAAGTGAGGTTGCTGAGAATCGAACTCGCAACCCCTTGGATACAGGTCTCCGTGTTCAGCCAACTGTGCTGCGTTCACTTGCTGTTAATACTAGCGCACCAAACCATAATATACGAAAAACCAGCGACCCAGAATTCCAAACGCTTGCGTCTTCTCCTTGGCTACGGCTGTTTGCAAAAAAAGACCATGGAGTTGTCCCTGCAAATCTGAATCCAAGCAAATACAGTGAATAAATAAATTATAAGATCATGGATTGACTAAAAATGGCCTTCCGAATCCAATAGTATTATCGGTTTGTATTAGTTTTGCTTGTATCAAAAGACCCCAAATATAGAGCTTCAAGACCTAACAATGGTGATTCTTGAAACCTGCAACAAAAATTCAATTGAATGGTTCTAGAATATTCCAAGCATGATTATGAGTATGAATATACGGTTAAATTATACTTGCAGTGCATAAATTCCCATAATTCGATTTTCCTTCTTTCTTGAGTCTTTTCTTCTTCCTTTTTCACGGTCTTGGAGGCAGCCTCCCTCTCCCCCTGCACAAAGTCTTTCTCTTTTTTTTTTTTATATTAGTCTAGTTAGGTTTTTTTTTTCTATACCTAATGGGCCTATTGCCCAACTAACTCAAATTGTAAAATAATAAATCTAATAATTATAACAATATATATTACATCCTAATAATATACAATTAAAAATAATAAATCTAATAATTCTAACAATATATTAAATCCTAATAATATACAATTAAAAATAATAAATCTAATAATTCTAATTCTACCTAATAATATTAATAAAAACTAGTTAGAAAATCCTAGTATTAACAAAAATTAATAATGTTAGATGCTAATGGTTAGTCATGATAAAATAATAACAATCAAAATGTTAGTAAAAACCCTGAAATACCCCCAAAAATGATAAAACCCTTGTGATAATTGGGCCCAAGCGCTTGAGTCCCAAAATACCTGTTATCCACACCTCTATTCTAATTTATAGGTGGATGCTGCTTTGAATAGTCCCTTGAACCTTGAGGATGAAATGCGGAGGGCAAATTTTGGGGTATGACAGCTGCCCCTGTTCAATCTTCTTAAACCTGAAGAATCAGATAAGCACGTCTGCCTATCGTGATCTGAAGGTAGAAGATGATTGGACACTGAAATGCCCTGAAATTTGCCTTTATCGGGAAAGAATTTCGTGGGAGATGGGCTTACAGATGCCACCCAGGGAAAATGTTCCTCTTTCTTCCTTCTCTCTTTTTTTGTGGAGCAAATGCTCTCTTCTTTTTCCTTTTTTTTTGTAGGAGCTACGCATTCAGATCGTAGCGTGGCCTAAAAAGGCAACTTTGACTTTATGCAATGTTTATGATGCATGCGATGCATGATGCAGTGCGCTTCTCAAAATAAATGAGAGCCATGTATGTATATGCGTAATGTATGAATGAGGTTAGTTAGTTGAAATGATGCATGATTGTTAGTTACGTTAATCGAAGTATGTTAGTAATTCTGAAAAGAAAGATAGCACCTTTGATTGTTTGTTGATGATGTTTTGGAAGATATCACTGCTGAGGGACTAACGTGATAAACCCAATTGAAGAACGGTTTAAAAATCTTGTGTTCCTGAAAAAGCTCCTAGAAAGGATGGAATACGCTTTAAAGAAGACTGCCTGAAAAGGCTCCTGAAAAGGACTGCACCAACAGGGTTATTTGCGAGGGTTATCGCAAAATTTACCTGCACCAACAGGGTTATTTGCGAGGGTTATCGCAAAATTTACCTGCACCAACAGGGTTATTTGCGAGGGTTATCGCAAAATTTACCTGTACCAACAGGGTTATTTGCGAGGGTCATCGCAAAATTTACCTGTACCAAAGGAATTACCTGCCATGGTTCTGACAAGCGTACCTGCATGAAAGAGATTCACCTGTTTTTAGACTCACGACTCGAGGGTCGGAGACTGGGCTGTTGTCACAGTCAGACGGGAACTGACTAACAGACGGGGACTGGATTTTGATGTAACAGTCAGACGGGAACTGACTACCAGACGGGAACTGGATTTTGATGTAACAGTCAGACGGGAACTGACTACCAGTCGGGAACTGGATTTTGATGTAACAGTCAGACGGGAACTGACTACCAGACAGGAACTGGGTTTTGATGTAACAGTCAGACGGGAACTGACTACCAGACGGGAACTGGATTTTGATGTAACAGTCAGACGGGAACTGACTACCAGACGGGAACTGGATTTTGATGTAACAGTCAGACGGGAACTGACTACCAGACGGGAACTGGATTTTGATGTAACATTCAGACGGGAACTGACTACCAGACAGGAACTGGATTTTGATGTAACAGTCAGACGGGAACTGACTACCAGACGGGAACTGGATTTTGATGTAACAGTCAGACGGGAACTAACTACCAGACGGGAACTGGATTTTGATGTAACAGTCAGACGGGAACTGACTTTGAAAATGATTTGGATGGCCAATAAAAATTGGGTTTTTTGTGATATGTGAATGCATTAGATGATATGCATATGCTAGTGCGTATGTGTGTATGCTGATGCGTGAAATGAACGACAAGGTTGCTATCATCGGTGAGGTTACCGGAAAACATCAATTAGGTGATTGGAAAATAAATCTCAGTAAGGTTACTGGCATCGGTAAGGTTACCGGAAAACATCAATCAGGTGATTGGAAAATAATCTCAGTAAGGTTACTGGCATCGGTAAAGTTACCGGAAAACATCAATCAGGTGATTGGAAAATAAATCTCAGTAAGGTTACTGGCATCGGTAAGGTTACCGGGAAGCAGATGGACAATGTAGCTTAGCACCAGAGTTTTGAATTGGATGTTTGGATGTATGGGATAATGCTTATGCTTATGCATATGTTGATTGATGTAATGTGTGGAATGAAGCAATGTCTTCTGTAAGGTTACCTGAAAAGGTCTTTTGAATGGATGTGAATGTTTGTCTTAAAGAAGACTATCTGAAATGATTTTTCGAAATGGTAGCAATTTCTCTTAGAGAAGACCACCTGTAAAGGCTCTTAGAGTAGATAGAAATTTGTCTTAAAGAAGATCACTTGAAAAAGTTCTTAGCAAGTAATGAAGAATGTCTTTAAAGACGACTACCTGAAAAGGTTGAAAGATGTCTTAAAGAAGACTACCTGAAGAGGTTCTTGAGAGTGATGACGAATTGTTTTTTTTGAAAGAGACTACCTGAAAAGGTACTTAGGACAAGAATGTCTCTAAGAAGCCTACCTGAAAAGGTGCTTAGAAGAAGGATGTCTTGAAGAAGACTACCTCCAAAGGTACTTAGAAAAAGAATGTCCTGAAGAAGACTACCTGAAAAGGTACTTAGAAAAAGAATGTCCTGAAGAAGACTACCTCAAAAGGCACTTAGAAAAGGGAATGTCTTGAAAAAGACTTCCTGAAAAGGAACTTTAGGAAAAGGGATGTCTTGAAGAAGGCTACCTGAAAAGGTACTTAGAAAAGGAATGTCTTGAAGAAGACTACCTGAAAAGGAACTTAGAAAAGGGAATGTCTTGAAAAAGACTACCTGAAAAGGTTTTTGGAAATGACGATGATTGTCTTAGAGAAGACTACCTAGAAAGGTTTTTTTAGAAACGAATGTCTTGGGAAAGATTACCTGAAGAGATTCCTATAAAGGATGACAATTCGTCCTGAATAAGACTGCTTGAGGAAACTCCTAGAAAGGATCGTGAGACTTGTCTTAAAGAAGACCACATAAAAGAGTTACGGTGTAATGTATCAACCAATGTATGTAATGCATGATTTGTATGTATTTGTATGATGCTCCAATGATAGGTTGTTGATAACCTAAGCGTATATAACTCGCTGGAGTTGCAGGTTTGTTTGATAAGGTGGGGTGTGATGCTAGCGCGATTCCCCGATACCTGTTTTTTAGGATCGTAGTTAGGAGAAATATTTGATCGAGGTTGTAAAGTACGAGAATGCCTTTCCCTTTTGTTGTTCGCCTTGCCCCAGTTTGATTTTTTTTAGAAGTACTCCATGCCCTTAACCTTTGGAGGTTCTCCACGCCTTTAACCTTTGAATTGTTTGCCTTATGGATTTGATATCCAATGCCCAAATGTTTAGTGGAAAAGATGCCTATGAGGGGAGTGCCCTAGGAAATAACCTTATCGTATGCTTCGACGTTTAGATTAAAGGGTGTGCCCCTGATCTCCAGGTTATGGAAGGTTATCCATGGTGTTCTACCCATTTTGAATTTATCCCATGTTTGACATGCCCCTGTTTGAGATTGCTCTGAGGTGTAACCCAAGTCAATTGAACCTTAGGAAGAATGCCCCTAGTAAATAGGATGTTCGATTGTATGCCCCTGTGCTCCTTGAAATTTTTGCCCCTGTTTAGGAGAACCCCCTAGATGTGGTTCCCCCGATTCCAGGGTCTTTATTAGAAATGATCACCTTTGATTAACCCATTTCGAGATCTCCTCGATGCTAAGTGTATACTCGTAGATGGTGTTGTACTTTTTGAGAAGTGGCTCCAATGGAATGCGTATGCAAGTTTTGAAATCGAAGTCCGTTATGAATTAGGACTGGATGGTTTTGAAAAGAATGCTTGAAGAAGCATAGTGATTAGAAGTAGTTTTAACAAACATAGGAGTCAGTATAACAAATTCCTGCTTAATATGCTTTCGTAGTTAACCTTGCCTCAATTAGGACTTTTAAATGTTGTAACTTGGCCTGGTTCATATTTTAAGAAACAATGGATATAAGGCTCAAAATTTTATTTATCCCACCCCTTTCTCCTTGATGTTCTCCAGATCCTAAAAATTCGCCTAATCCAATGGATGTGCTTTGTTTGCAAGAGAATCGTTTCAGTTTCGATGTTGAGCAGAAGCCTTAGTAGAGATCCAAATTTTAATGACATATGTTGTAAAGATCCAAGCATTGATGTGAAGCTTTGATGGTTTAGCAGTCACAAGATTATCCTTTGTATTTCGCCTTTGTTTTTATCCCTTATTTTTGCATGAGCTAATTCTTTTGAATTTGACCCATCGGGATGCCCCAATTTTGCCTAAGTCTTTTTGTTTCCTTTTATGGGATTTTCATTTTGACTTAGCGGGCGTTTTTTATTCTTGAAAGCTCCTTTTGAGATTGATTCTTGGATATTGCATGTTGTGACTGCTATGTTGATTTTGATCTGTAAGCTTCGCCTTTGATACTTCCTCGATCTTGAATGATGTAATGAGGAAGAAGGTGTTGTAAATGTTACCTCCATTGCTTCCTCAATCTTGGATGAATGCGAGGAAGAAGATATGCTTGAACCTTATGCTTGGATTGACTGATTCTCTTGGCAACCAAAATACATAATTGAATTAGTTGACATCTACTCTGCCCCTGGTTAAAATCAAGGTTCTTTTGAAAAGTAGAAACAAACTCCAACTCCTGGCTTGAGGGGGTAACGAGGGATTAACATCCTTATATCTCCACTGTTTGGGAATTGAAGCAATGCCTGTACATCCTCGGCTCGGTCTTACCTTGAAAGCATATGTTTAGCTGGACTTAGTTATTTGTATTCGTCATTCTCCCTCAAGTTTGTTAATACTCTTAGATTTGAAATTTGAAATAGAATAGAAGTGTACGAGTGAAAACTCGTGGTAGTGAGTGAATGAATTGACTCCAAAACCTGCATGGTCATCCCATTAGAATTGCTAATCCGAAGGTACAACTTTTTATCTTGAGTAACACTTAGCGGTTGTAAGGGTTGAGATAGTGAGCATGGTAAACACCTATTGATCCTAGGGATAATCTCCTTTGTAGATCCACTGACCTTGTTTCACTCCTTAGATTCTTAAACTTGTAGAAGTGAGGGCAACCTCGAATTTTCTTTGGACATGTCAAACCTGGCGGGAATAAATCGTTAGTGGTGGGTTTTCGTCGTATCAGAACTTCATGAGTTTCCTTTGACTGAACCTCTTTTGCTTTTCCTAAGGATAGTATCACCTATGACCCTTTTTTTCTTGGTGTGGGGCTGACATATGTCGAATTCCCTCCATCGTAGTTATGCCTCTTTGTTCAGGATATTGTCCCAGTTGGACTAATCCTTGCCCCCAGGTTATCGTAGAGCGTCCTCGAAAGTTTGATATGTTCTAAGATGAACCCCTTTATAACTAGATACATCTTGAGTGTATCTATGAGGGAACTCTTTGTTGAACTAATCCTTGCTCGATGACAACCTTCATTGTATTCGTAATCCTGTTATGACAAGGCATGGACATGCGGCTGGCATGGCGAAAGGCATCTTTTTTTTCTTTAGCAAGACTAAGATCTTTTATTCTCCTTGCTCCGTAGTCTACGATCCTTTGATTTTTTGGGAGTTTCGGGAAACCGGCTAGCATGGTTGGTATGGATGCGGGCGAAGATAGAAATGCAAATGTGAATGTATGAATGCATGAAAATGCAAATGCACGCGTAAGCGAGAGACTCCTTATATTGTAACTCCGTGTATGCAATGCAGACGTATAACATATGATCCTAGGGATAGCCTTAGAGGCGACATTAGACCCTCTTGGAATCTTTACAGGGTAAATGTTATGACACGCTAAGGGAAATCCTTTGGATTCGAGAGTATGCAGAAGATAGAGGCTAGTGACCGTTCAAGACAGTCACTAAATCTCATGGCCATCGAGAGGCCAATCAACGTGTACCAATGAATTTGTCCCTCGTGGGAAGGTTCTCTATGCGGAACACAACCTATCTAAGGACGATATGGACGAAGAGAAATCCCTACAGGCTAGGGATGTGATGTGTAAATGGAGATCCAAACCCTACAAGTTAGAGAGTGCGCGGGAATAAGCATGGAGTGACCGTTCAGGACAGTCACTAGATCTCATAGCCATCGAGAGGCCAATCGAACGCATGCTAATGAAGTTGTCCTTCGGGGAAGGACGCGTCGTTGTGAAAACACACGGGTGTGAAAGAAAATCCCTATAGGCTAGGGAGTGCGTAGGTGTAGGCACGAGGTGACCGTTCGAGACAGTCACTAGATCGCATGGCCATCGAGAGGCCAATTGACGTGCGTTAATGGAAATGTCCTTCGTGGGAAGGACGCGTAGTTGTAAGAATACAAGGATATAAAAATAAAATCCCCACAGGCTAGGGGATGCATAAATGGTGATGTCTTTCGTGGGAAAGAGGTGGTCTTAGAAATCACAGTCCCTACGGGCTTGGGACTACGTAGGATACCTGCAAAATTGAAACGCATAGATATTTGCAAACATATAATGAGCACAGCAGCACAAAAGTCCTAGGTTCATAGGTTCGACGTAGCGGCTCTAGGGAGCCTACCCTTTTTTTTTGGGAGTGTTCTAGAAGGTCTCATGGGGTCGTTCGTAGCCTCCGAGACTTTTCGTCTCTTCGGATTTTGGAACAACTCATTTTATCCATGAGGTTCGAATTTTTGGGGTAGGTTCCCGGAGAGATCAGCTAAGTATCCAGTCCAGCCCTCCACAAAGTCAAGCTTCGTTTCGGACCTTTCCGAATACCCAACCCACTCCGAGTGGAGTTATCAGTGAGACTCGTAAGGCGATTCATGTCCCCTTTTGGTCTCAAAGTTAACTCCCACACTTAGGTTTTAACAACAATTTTATATATCCCAAAATATGCAATAGAAATAAAAATGTTCATTTAAATAAATATTTAATTAAATTGCAGTAGTGAAATTGCAGAGGAAAATAAATGAATAAAATTTAAATATTTACTAACCTCGAAATCCGGCTGCTTATGATACAAAAGAATGCAATACACAGCAAATATTTAAATAAACAGATAAATATTTTAAATGATATAAATAGTTGAAATTACAGATAAATAAATAAACAAAAATTAAATTTTATTTATTTATATTTTTTTTTAAAAAGATAAACCTTCCTCCAAACCCTAAAAAATGGCAGATTTGCCAAACCCTAAAATGCGCCAAACCTAAACCCTGCCAAAACCTAAAACCTATAGGAGCATAGTATTCACCGTTATGGTTGTCCCCAGCAGAGTCGCCAGCTGTAGCAACCTGCCCTAAATTTTAAACTTAGAGAGCCGCCACCTATTCTGAAGGGCGAATAGGAAACCCTACACAGTATAGAGATCAGGGTAAGATACTATATTCAGGTCGAGGGAAGGTGTTAGGCACCCTCAACCCTTTCCTATTGGCTTTGAATCTAAGGTAAAGGTTTATGGCTAAAATATTGAGGTTTTATAGCTAAGGAAATGAATAGGGGAAAAATTGAGATTTTAGGGTGGGGGATTCGCCTTGTTGCCAAGTGCCTACGTACCTCCTTAGGGAGGATCAGAGTCTACGTAGTTCGGGCACAGGATTGTACGCCTTAGAATTAGAATTGAATGTATTTGAATTTGTTTTGAAGTTGTTTTGAAATGCGAATGTTCGAAGGTATTTTGAATTACCTTATCGTAGTTTGAACATCGCAGAATTGAAGAGATGAAAATCCGTGATTTGTGATTTGATGTATTTTAAGTGTTTTGGGCGTACAACCCTGATTTAATATGGCACTATTAACCGCAACGATCAATAGATTCGATCGCCATAGTTAACAGATTAGTAAAGGATTGCTGGCAATTCTAATCGATTGATTCGATTATCACTTTTAGCAAATTGATGTATTTTAATTATTAATTTATTGTTACCCCTCATAATCGATAGATTCGATTACAAATAATAACGAATTGATAAGGGGAAATATGCTAATCATCATAACCAATAAGATGGTTAAAACCATTTAGCAAAATAATGAGTATTTTAATTTATAGGATTTGATTAATTAAATTAATCAATTATTAACCATCACGACCAATAGATTTAGTCGGAACGAATAATAAATTAAATCCTAAAACCGGTACTTTGGACAAATGGGATGGAGCAAATCCTAATTCCTTAATATACTTATATAGGGTTTTTATGTGATTATAATTAGTCAAAATTAATTGAAGTAGTAGAATAATCGGGATAGTCGGGAAAAATCCTAAATCCTAATTATATTATTAATTCAAATTAAAGATCAAATTATAACCATGCAGTAATATATTAAGTTTAATCTAAACATTTAAATAAATAATAAATTAAATAATGTAAAGAAACCTGGTACTGATCATGCGTTACGCCTCCTTGAAGGAGTACCATGGAGCTGCACTCCTTTGGGCGTTAGATCTGGTATATAGGAGATCTTACGGTGATGATTGAAGGGTGCATGGTATGCTCTTGCGCTGGAAATGCACTGGATCTGCACACGTATAAGCCAGAAAATTAATGAAGAAAATAAAGTGAGGCTGCTGAGAATCGAACTCGCAACCCCTTGGATACAGGTCTCCGTGTTCAGCCAACTGTGCTGCGTTCACTTGCTGTTAATACTAGCGCACCAAACCATAATATACGAAAAACCAGCGACCCAGAATTCCAAACGCTTGCGTCTTCTCCTTGGCTACGGCTGTTTGCAAAAAAAGACCATGGAGTTGTCCCTGCAAATCTGAATCCAAGCAAATACAGTGAATAAATAAATTATAAGATCATGGATTGACTAAAAATGGCCTTCCGAATCCAATAGTATTATCGGTTTGTATTAGTTTTGCTTGTATCAAAAGACCCCAAATATAGAGCTTCAAGACCTAACAATGGTGATTCTTGAAACCTGCAACAAAAATTCAATTGAATGGTTCTAGAATATTCCAAGCATGATTATGAGTATGAATATACGGTTAAATTATACTTGCAGTGCATAAATTCCCATAATTCGATTTTCCTTCTTTCTTGAGTCTTTTCTTCTTCCTTTTTCACGGTCTTGGAGGCAGCCTCCCTCTCCCCCTGCACAAAGTCTTTCTCTTTTTTTTTTATATTAGTCTAGTTAGGTTTTTTTTCTATACCTAATGGGCCTATTGCCCAACTAACTCAAATTGTAAAATAATAAATCTAATAATTATAACAATATATATTATATCCTAATAATATACAATTAAAAATAATAAATCTAATAATTCTAACAATATATTAAATCCTAATAATATACAATTAAAAATAATAAATCTAATAATTCTAATTCTACCTAATAATATTAATAAAAACTAGTTAGAAAATCCTAGTATTAACAAAAATTAATAATGTTAGATGCTAATGGTTAGTCATGATAAAATAATAACAATCAAAATGTTAGTAAAAACCCTGAAATACCCCCAAAAATGATAAAACCCTTGTGATAATTGGGCCCAAGCGCTTGAGTCCCAAAATACCTGTTATCCACACCTCTATTCTAATTTATAGGTGGATGCTGCTTTGAATAGTCCCTTGAACCTTGAGGATGAAATGCGGAGGGCAAATTTTGGGGTATGACACTAGTTGTCCAAAGCACAAATTATCAAAATACTATTTTGTAACTCTTTTGATTCAAGGTATAAAAACATTTCTCACGCTAAAAGCAAAGTACAATCTCTGATCTCCACTTTTATTACACTCATCTTGAATCTTGAAATGACTTGGATGTTGGAATGTCAACGTTGCAGATCCACCCGCACCACCGTAAAGAAGATTGAAGCCACCTTTCATGATCTTCAGTTATCCAATTGCATTTATTTTTATTCTCGAACGGAACATTATTGTCGTCTATGGGAAACGACTCCTAATTCCTATGATTTCCACGATTCCAAATCTAATATTCGATTTACTAGTTCGTAACCTTCTTAGGTCACCGAACCAAGAGCGAATCGACTTCTGATTTCCCCATTTTCTGCTTATCCACAATCTTTTTCCACTCCATTGTTCACAACTTCCTCAGATCTCAGATTCAAGAAACGATCAGAAGAAAAAATGAAGATTTTGCGTAGTCGATTTAATTAATCACTATTTTTCACTTAAATTCCTTAAAATCTAGATCACAAATATTTCATTTTATGACAAAGCTTTCACCTCAGCTAACAAAAAGCCGAGGTAAAATTCCAAGACACACGATGTTTTTTCTCAAGAAATCATCATATATTCCTTCGATTTAAGCAAAACCGAGGGGTAAACTAATTCAGAGAACATGCTTCGAGTCCCAACAACTCTAGCTTTTGTTTTTTCTTTAAAAGTGACGTCTTTCTTATTATTTAAGATTCTATTCCATCGATTTCTCAAATAACCGAGAGGTATGATACAAAGATTTTACTATAAAAGGATAATCACTTTAAGTTTTATCCTAAACCTAACTCATTTGTTTAACCACTTCATACTCTTAAACATCATTCTTTTGGATGGATTGCGAGAAAATAAATGTTGGCTATGTATTATTGTTCTTCTTAAATCAACCTTTAACAAACCATTTTTCTGTTTTTGCAATCTGTGTCACGTAATGGTGTTGTCTTTTGTTGTTGTTGTTGTTGTTGTTATCGTCGTTAGAACTATGTTAACAAAACATATTTTTATTTTGGAATAACTTTCCATTGTTGTCAATTAAAGAAAAATTTCTATAATATATATATATATATATATATATATATATATATATATATTGATTTCTTCGGTTGACATTATTGAGACATTTATTCTTAATCATATTGCAACGCACAACGAAATTGATGAATGGTAAAAAATTGAAAAAAGAATCAGTACATGTTACTTTAATTTTTTTTTCATTCACCATTTTGTTGGCAATAAAAGTAATCTATAACCTCGGTTTAGTACATGTTTTATTTTATTTTTTATTTAAAAAGAAAAATATTTTACCTCGGTTTTGAGTCATAACCAAGGCGAAGTATAAACGTCTTTATTGAGTTTCTTCGTCGTCCATAAACAAATTTTTATCGTCCATTTAGTGAGTATCAACGCTTAAGACACTGTCATTAGTGATCCGCGTGGAACCTAAAAGACATCTATTCAGAAGGCTCATGCCATATTATAAAAGAATTTTGAATATAGAAAATTGATAATGATAGCATTTGTCATGAAAACATTGAAACTTAAAGAAGCTTGGAAAATTTCTCTATGATGGATTGCAAAAGTAGAAAAGTATTTGGGTTCTTAAATAATCATATAACTGAATACTTATTTTATTTATCTAACCCTTTTTTGTTATATATTAGAAACAAATGGTAGCAATATCCACCATTTGATCTTCCCCAAGATTCATTGAAATGAAAATCCGACATTTGATCTTCACTAACAACGAGGACAATGAATCAAATTCAAACTTTGTTATATATTTTTACTTTAATATTTTGTATAAACGATGTAATTTGTAAATAATTTAATTTATTAATAGATTAACTCTCACGCCTTCTGCTGGAGTTGAAAAGGTGGGCCTATCAAGGAATGTCACCATCTCCCAACCATAAAAAGTAGGTCATGGAGAATCCGATCAACAGGCAAGATCGGCCACATGTGGACTCGAACATCCTATGGATTAAATGAGGTATATACCCACTATAGAATAAGGAAAGAGCTGAGAAGTTTCAGCCTGACGGCCAAAAAGCACCTTGTTGAAGCATTCAACAAAGGCAGCCTCGGGATCTTAAGACTCCAACGATCTCCCTCAAGCTACATTCCAAGAAAAGACGACCACCACTCTATATATCTCTAGGAAAATTCAAAGCAGGCACCTCGGCGCCCCGTCCAATAAAAAAATACGCTTTGAACCATAATGTCACTCAACCCGGAGCCCCGAAGATGTATAATGACCAGAGACCCCGAAAACCTATTTGACCACGTCAGAGTCACCGTTAAAAGTTTATATACCTAGTCATTTATTATTTATTTGTAACGAACTTAGTTCATTATAATATATTTATCTTTCTTCCTCTATTGTATACTTCGATGTTTTCGTTTCTGCTAGAAGCTATACACATGGGAATAAAGTTAAAATGCTTGAATTGCTTATCTGATACAGATTTAATGCATTTTTCGGTTTTGATACAGATTAAACACATTGCTTACATGAATGTGTATGTGATCCATACTTAACGCATTTTTGCAATTTCAGTACAACTCAAATACATTATGTGCATGATTGTGTATTTGATATAAACTAAACGTATTTTTGCGATTCTGTGTAGCTGGAAGAACCCCTTAGAATCTAGCAAAGCCAAGGGCATTGGTGGTGGAGCCCAAAGACATCCACCACGATTCGAGTCAAGCCTTAGGGGAACGGATGAGGATCCTATCCTCGGCCAGAGAACCGTCCTACCATGAATGAATGAATGAAATAAGTAAGAATGTAAGAATTAAGTAAATGAACATATAATGTAAGTTCCTTGGTTTAATGATTGACAGACGAAAACATGTTTTATTTGTTAAAACACGTATTACAGCCAGATGTTGGACAAGATGTTGTGACATCTTGAACAACAAATACAGCAGGAGCTGCTGTTATTTTCTGGACAGATTTGGTTTCACTTATTTTTGCATGTCAAAAAGATTTTATTTGGAACAATTGATTTATTCTTCAACTACGCATAATTTTCTAAAATTAGATGTTGAAACAATTTAGGAAACTTGTGATGTTTTGTCCAAGATTCAAGGAGAATCTTCTTCATAATTGGTGTAGCCCTCAGATTATGGATCAAGAAATATTTGGGTGACGAATCCGAAGCCCATGGAAAGCTGAGGACTGTATAAAGAAAAACCTAATCCTAATACAATTTTAT
Organism: Vicia villosa; assembly: GCF_029867415.1. Taxonomy (NCBI): domain Eukaryota; kingdom Viridiplantae; phylum Streptophyta; class Magnoliopsida; order Fabales; family Fabaceae; genus Vicia; species Vicia villosa. The sequence continues at coordinate 18,387,343 of NC_081181.1, read as the reverse complement.
CTTTTAGAATTTAAAAAAAGGAAGTTTAGAGCCTAAGGTTTTGAAAGTCTCTTTAGTGTGTTTTGAATATATATGTCACTCATGTATCATGTTGATACATAGAGTTTGACTGATTGTTTATTGTTCTGTCAATCACTCGTGAGCTTTTAAGAAAATAGTGTATTGTGTTTAATTAGAAGTGTGTTCTTCTGTTTTGACCTATTTTTATTATCACTAAGGTGATTGGGGGATGTGAGAGGGGGTTCTCATATCTAGGAGTGTCCTAGGTAGAAGTTGCATAGGGTAGTGATTAGGAAATAAGTTGTAAACTAGGGTTGTTTATCTTTGAACTAATACTATCATAGTGGATTTCCTTCCTAGCTTAAATGCCCCCCAGAATAGGCGAGTTGCATCATACTAGGTTAACTATTGATTGTGTCTTTTACATATTGCAATTTACTTTTGCATAATTTATTGTTTGGTAAAAGTATTATGTCAGGAGATGATGTCTTAACATCCGTCTTGACATTGTGTTATGGTGTTTAAACATCTGTCTTGACATCTAATTGAAAGTGCTTAAATTTAAATTGGCATCAAATTTGGCACCTTATTCTGTTTTGGGTGAGCTCTATGGAGATAACTGGCAGGTACTATATGACTATTGGAAGGCTGGAATGGTAGCTTTCTTGAAATTAATGGACAAAACAACTTTGAAATCTGTCATCAAAGGTTGGAAAAATCCTTTTATTAAGGATAAAGAAGGGAATGTTACTTTGAAACCATATGAGGACTGGTCTAAGCAAGAGGATGAGTTGGCTCTTGGTAACTCTAAAATCTTTGAATGCCATATTCAACGGAGTTAATAAAAATATGTTCAGACTGATAAACATATGTGTTATTTCCAAAGACGCTGGGGAAATTCTCAAGACCACTCATGAAGGCACAAATAAGGTGTAAATGTCTAGACTTTAGCTGCTCACAACTCAACTTGAAAGCTTGAAGATGAAAGATGATGAAAGCATCCATGACTTTCATATGGATATTCTTTAACCATCAAATGTTTATAGTGCTTTGGAAGAGAAGATGTCCAAAAAAAAGCTTGCTAGGAAGATTCTTAGGTCTCTACCTAGAAAATTTTACATGAAGGTAATAACTGTTGAAGAAGCTCAAGACATCAACAACATGAGAATAGATTAACTTGTTGAGTCACTTCAAATTTTTGAGCTGTCTACAAAATAATGGATATGAAAAGAAGAACAAAAGCATAACTTTTGTCTCCAAAACTATAGATGAAGAGGAGCAATGTGACTTGGATACTGATGAAGGGTTATCCAATGCTATTGTGTTACTTGGGAGGCAATTCAACCAGGTACGGAGAAGAGTGGATAGAAGGTCAAGAACAAAGGTCAAGAATATCAGTTCTGACATCAAGAAAAACTATGATGCTCAAAGAAAAGCTGGAACATAAGAAAATGCCAAGCAAAGTAAAGGAACTCAATGTCATGAATGTGAAGGCGTTGGACATTTTAGAGTAGAATAACCTAGCTATCTCCTGAAACAACTTAAGGGGTTTGTATTTCTTGGTCGGATGAGAGAAGTGATTTTGGTGTAGAGTCTTGTGATGAAGAAATAACTAATGATGAGTTGGCCATTCTCACAAAGAATTGTGCATCAAAAGTGAAGAAATATGTCAACAAGGAGAAAAACAAAAGGTAACTATTTCTCAACTAAAGGCTAAAAAGGAAAAAAAATTGTCTACCATCTATAACCTGCAGAATTAGGTGACTTTATTGACCTCCAAACTTGAAAAACAAGATCAAGTATGTGAGGATGTTGAACAATGGTTCTGATGTCTGGTGAGATTCTTCAATTTTGGAAGCTGATTGAAAAAAACCTAAAAGGGACAGGGTTTGATTATACAACCTTTAACAAGCAAAGAAAAACTAAAGTGACAAACCATGTTTCCCCCAAAAAGCAAGATAAGTCAATGATGTCAAACCAAATGTCTCAACATCGTGATAGACATAAAAATAATCAAGCTAAAGGCATGTTCTTGCACTGAAGATGTCACTTTAATGAAAATTTTGGTCATATCAGATCCGTCTATTTTAAATTGTATGGTTATCCCAAAGATCCAACTCAGCCTAAGGTTGACCAAGCAGTGGTTAAAACTAGGAAGGTATGGAAACCCCAATAAGGTTCTAATTTCCTTATTTCTCATACCTCTCTTAGAGCTTCAACAAAAGATAATTGTTATTTTGATAGTGGCTATTCCAAACACATGGCTAGAGTAAAGAAACTTTTGGTGGACATTAGGTCACACTCTACCAACTAAGTTACTTTTGGTAATCGTGTTAAAGGTGAATTTATAAGTGTTGGAAAATTGGAATATACATGATTCTCTAGTCTTGATGGTGTTCTCCTTGTTAAAGGTATGACAACTAATTTGATAAGCATAAGGCACTTATGTGATCAAGGTCTGAAGGTAAGTTTAACTAAAGGAGAAGGTTTGGTCACTAATGGGAATAATGAAGTTTTGATGAGGGGAGTTAGGTCCAAAGACATTTGCTATTGGTGGTACCATAGAAACTACTTGCTCATCCACATGCATAATGTCCAAGGAAAATGAAGTCAAGATGTCACAACAAAAGTTGCAACGTAAGACTACAACCAAAGTTCTAGAACTTCCACTTATGGGTCTAATGAGGTCAATGCAATGTGAGAGTCTTGGTGTACAAAGTCATATCTATGTGTTCAAGTCTTCAAAGGCCTTTATCAAATGATATTAGGACTTATAGAAATGTTAACACCAGAACCATAGTAAATGATTTAATCATTGAGAAAGGGACTGATGTCAGAACAGATGTTGGAGCATCATGTCAGCATACTGATACTCCAAAAAATGAGGCAGACTCTGAAGAGCTAGCATGCATTGAATCAGAGAGCTCTCAAGCCAACAAAGTTCCCTCTAGCGTTCAAAAAATTTATCCAAAGGAATTCATTATTTGGAGTCTTTGTGAAGGGATCACCACTAGATTCAGAGATGTAGTCCTGGTTTTATCTCAAATTTTTTATTAAAAAATAGAAGGATATCTTGACTGGTGAATTTTTTAGTAATGTTATTGGCACAAAACGGATTTACAAAAACAAGTCTGATGGAGATAGTGGTAATGAAGGATGTTTCTTCTTGGGAAACAATCTTATCTCATAAATCAACAATAATATAATTTATGTATCTTGGTCTTTCACTAAGGCTAAGTATAATGCTGAAGGAAGTTGTTGCTCTCAATTAATTTGGATGCTAGAAGAATACAGTGTCAAAGGTGATGTCATGACATTATACTATGACAAGCTAATTAAAATATGATTGAGAATTTGAGGGGTGATTTGAGAATTCGTACTACTGAAGAATTATAGCAATTACAGGTTGGGAGGCATACAAATTCAGGAAAAACATTATCCAATGTCAAACCCGATGTAGTTATCTGTGGACAAGGGAATGTCATAAGAATACCCATCAGTCAAAGCTTGAGAAGAAAGAAAGAAAAACAAGAGAGTGTCTTTCTCTCCTATAGTTAGTGGTTCACTGTTGCTGAGAATATTTACACTTCTTTCAAAACTTACTCCTTGACTGGTAAATCTTTACCAGCAAGGTTATTCTTCTCTATTAAACTCAAAACCTTATTGCTTCCCCCTCCTCTCAAGTTTTATATTTCAACATGAGTCAATCTCCCAAAAAGGTTGATGTTGAAAAGGTCCATGAGTCACGAAATAAGGCTAAGAGTATTGATTCGAAGAAGGTTGAATCCAAGGTGGAAACAATTATTGGATCATCTACTGGAGCATCTGTGACAGGGAAACAAAGATAAATCCCTTCAAGAAAAGTCATGCTCAATTACATGACTCTGATTCAGATGATGATGAAGATTTTGTCACTTTCATTGACTCAGATGGTCGGTTTGAATAGCTGCTTTAAAAGATGAAAATTTCTTTCTATTGTTCTTTGTTGGTTGGTTCTGTAATAACTTCCTAACATTATTTTTTTTGTGGGATTATCTGAATCGATGTTAACTGCATATGGTTGTTCTAATGCTCTTACATGATTAATTACATGATATGTTCTCTTCCTAGCATTTGATTACAACAATTTTGTTTTGCTTCCATCTGTTCATTATGCTTGTATGCATGTGTAATTCGAATTTTATTGTACATTTACTCTATTTTTGTCAAGACTTAACTAAAAAGAGGAAGTAAAGTGTTAGAATGTTAGTTAAGGAGATAGTTTTTCTGATGTCATTTTAAATGTCCTGACATGTTAATTGATACTTTGACAAAATTGTACTACTACTTAGGGTGAGTAGTCTTTGGTTGCTTGCTATATATGCGACTATTTAGGGGGAGCATGATTTTAAATCATGCTTGTTATTGATGTTTAAGGAAATTGTCTTGTTTCTGTTACTAGTGCTGATATGTGTGCATGATGTCATACTAGATATTCTGATATCTTGCCTAAAGTTTTTGAGGAGTAGGTTTAGAAATGCAATTATTTATACCAAAGGAGATTGACTTTGGTAAAGATGCTACAGACTTCAAAAGAGTGGTAGATCTAATTGAGGTAGCTAGTTTGATAAGAAATATTGTTGGTTTTGGAAAATATTATGCGAGTTTATTCTTGTTTTGGGTTTCTCCCTTGTAGTGGGATAAGACTACAACAAGCATAGTACAACTTGATGGTTTTGCCAAAATTATGGTTAAAAAGGGGGAGAAATATATTTTGGTTTGTACCCTTGAGGGGGAGTCTTTTGGTACCATGAGACAGGGGGTGTTGTAACAGGGGGAGCATAGTATTGATTGTGTGTTGCGGTTACATGTTCTCAGTTTTGATTGTGTTTTGATGTGTTGCTATTTTTGTGATGTCAGACCACATGTCATGACATATGATCTCTGGAGATTTCTGGCGTTTGATTTGTGTATAGATTTGTTGCGAGTATTTCTGTGATATTTTTTTTTTGCTGTTTATACAAAGTTTACATGTATTTATTGTAGCTCGTGTTTTTTTATTTTGTGGTTTTATTCCTTATCTCCAGGTTTATTGTGCAAAGTTGTTTTAGCCAAAATTTACCAAAGCGGGAGATTGTAAGTTCCTTGTTTTATGATTGCCAATTTTTTTGCTAAAACATGTTTTATTTGTTAAAACATGTATCACAACAAGATGTTTTGACATCTTGAAAAACAGATATAGCAGGAGCTACCGTTATTTTCATGACATATTTGATTTGATTTTGTGAGATTTTCTATGGATATATCTCACTTATTTGCGCAGGTCAAGAATATTTTAGTTGGATCAATTAAACTCCAAGTATGCATAAGTTTCTAAAATTGGATGTTGAGACAATTTAGGAAACTTGTGACATTTTGTTTCAAGATTCAAGGAGATTCTTCTGCATAACTCGTGCAACCCTTAGCTCATGGATCAATAAATATTAGGTGAAGAATCTGAATCTCATGGACAACTAAGGACTATATAAAGAGAAACTTAATCCTAATACATTTCGACTTTCATAATTTTTTCTTAAAAAAATGGAGGTTTAGAATCATAGGTTTTTAGAGTCTCATTAATGTGTTTTGTTTGTGTATGACACTGATGTGTCATGTTGATACATAGAGTTTGAGTGATTGTTCATTGTTCATTGTCAATCACTCATGAACTTGTAAGGAAAGAATGGATTATGTTTTATTGGATGTGTGTTCTTCTATTTTGATTTTTTGTTATTATCACTGAGGTGATTAAGAGAAGTGAGAGAGAGTTCTCATATCTAGGAGCATCCTAGGTAAAAGTTGCATAAGGTAGTGATTGGGCGATAAGTTGTAACCTAGGGTTGTTTAGATTTGAACGAATACTATTATAGTGGACTTCCTTCTTGGCTTGGATGCCTCCAGAGTAGGTAAGTCCACTGAACTGGGTTAACAATTGATTGTGTCTTTTACCTACTGTAATTTACTTCTACATAATTTATTGTTTGATAAAAGTATTCTGTCAGCAGAGGATGTCTTAACATTTTTCTTGACATTGTGTTTTGGTGTTGGGACATCAGTCTTAACATCTAATTGAAAGTGCCAGAATTTCACATAAGAATAAAATACAAGCAATGATACAAATGAATTATAATTCTTCCCTACCTTGTTTGATTCGACTGAAGGGATTCTGTGATTCAAATCACAAATCCAAAATCTCAAAAATTCAAGTTTCAAGGTTGTTTATGAGATTTTACTTTTGACATGACTAGATTCGATCTCATTTATAGTTTTTGTTCCACAAACATAAATAATTGAATTAATGCATAATGTTCATACTCAAACACAAACAATTAGAATTATGCATGCGAAAATACGGATCCAAATCTTGTTCCTTAAGTATTTGTATTGAAGAGTAGACTCAAATGTAATATTAAAGACAAAGTAAAGCTTTAGGGACTAGCAACAAAACCACACAGATTTCTCCCTTTAATGTATACATGCAAGTTTAGCAGGTCTCCCTCTCCACTACGTCAAAAAATTTGATCCACTATCACTACCGCTCCTTAACTTATTTGTGGTTTCAGAACGGAACAAGTGCGTAGCTCACAAAGATACGCTTTCATTACTGCATGAAAACGTTTATGGATTTTGTCTTAGATTGCATATGAAAGTTTAAAATTACAAACCCCATGCAACATCGATTTAGACCTTATTAAAAGAAGTTAAATAAACAGGGTTTGATCTTGAACCATCCAAGTTTTATAGTCTTTGGAAATTACATTATTGATTTGAATTTCCTCGGTTTTGAACATTAGAGGGATTTCAGATTAACATAATATCCATGAAGTTGGTGTCTGAGAATTAGATTGATGGTTGATACCATGCATGAGTTCAAATGAATTTCTCATTCATTATTAACTGGATAATTACAATCTTGCGATGACACTCTTAATGAATCCTAACTAACTAAAAGTAGTTACAAGATTTTTATATGAATAACTCTAACTTAGTTTTAAATGAAAAACAAGTCTAATACGCAAAAACTTCTAGATTAACTATTATTTTTCTATCTTGCATTTAGTAGTGAGATAGTTACATTATTTATTGAAGAAGAACTTTGTCTTTCGGTAGAAGAAGGTTCTCCTTCGCTTGTTATATTTTGTAATAAATAACCTGGTTCGTGTGGTTCAGGTAAAATATTATTACTACTCAACATCACAACAACAGATGTCATATTTGGCCTATTATCAGGATGATGTTGCAGACACAAAAGCCCTATTTGAATACATCGCAAAGCTTCATGAAGAATGCACGTATCTTTCAAGTTATCATCAATCAATGACTGTATGTTGTCCTCTTTCCATAATTTCCATGCCTGCAACAATATTAACATAGTTATTATCTATGTTAGGTAGAGTAAAAATAATTGAATTTTTTTAGTGATACTCACATGTCCAATAAGATTGTGATCGTCTTGGTTGTAGGTAAGTGTTCTGTTTTTCTTTCCACTTATAAGTTCTAGCAATAAGACACCAAAGCTAAATACATCTGATTTAACTGAGAATACTCCGTCAATGGCATATTCTGGCGCCATATAACCGCTGAAAAGAAGTAAAAAGAATTAATTTGATGTTCAAAAAATTGCACAAAACTCTACCAAACATTTATGTTACTTACTATGTGCCGACTATTCGACTTGTTTCACCCTCCACTTTGTCACCTCCACACATTTTAGCTAGACCAAAATCCGAAATTTTTGGTTGCATATCATTGTCTAATAAAACATTGCTCGCTTTCAAATCTCTGTGAACAATTCTTAACCTTGAATCTTGATGCAAGTAAAGAAGACCTCGGGCAATTCCATACAAGATGTTGAAACGCAAAGGCCAATCTAATAATTTGCTTTGAATTGGATCTGTTAAAATTTCCCAATAAATTTAATTAGTAGTTCTTTCTTTCAATAATGACATGAATAAATAATGAAACTTGTATCATGAGAAGTAGTAAACTTTGAAAGTTACTTACCAAAAATAAATGAATCAAGGCTTGTGTTCGACATATATTCATATACCAACATTTTTTCATCTTTTGTAACGCAAAAACCAATTATTTTAACAAGGTTTCGATGTTGAAGTTTAGAACATAAAATAACTTCATTCTTAAATTCTTTCAATCCTTGGCTAGAACTTCTTGAAAGTTTTTTAACAGCAACTTCTTGACCGTCTTTCAACTTACCCTACATTGATGATTGAAAATAACCTGATTAACAACTCAAATGATTTTTTCTTTAACCTCACCAAAATATTATGTTTAAATATACCTTGTATACGGGTCCAAAACCACCTTCACCCAATTTGTTATAATTTGAGAAGTAATTCGTGGCCTCATGTATAGTAGCAAGATCAAAGAAAGGGAGGTCTAAATCGTCATGATCGCCTTCATTATTGCCTACTAACAACAAGATGAGAACTATAGTATTAAGGAAAAATTAAAAGATCAAAGAATGTATTTTCAGTACTTTGAATAAAACTTAAGTGTACTACACCTCCCTAATTGCAGAAAATGTTTGATCATATTGGTTATTTAGGCTTCAAAGCTATTAAAGTTACACAAATTTATAAGAAATAAAATACTCTAATGATAAGAAATGTACCTTTGTGTTTTATCTTCTCTCGATAAAAGTATAGTGCCAATATGATCACAATGAAAGCAACAACAACGATGGAAACTAGCAAGATAATCATTTTTGTATACTCACGTTTATCACCTGCAATGAAACATAATTATTTGAAGTTGTTTAAATATATTGTATCCCCCGGAAATTATTATAAATAAATATTTTTTTTAGATTCATTTGAATAATGAATGTATCTGGTTTACAGAACCAAATACATTCATTATTTTATGAACCTAAACAGAGTAGTGAAGTTGTTACCTATATCTGATGCATCAATACGCACATAGAAGTTTCTCTGAGAATCTGAAACTCTCAAATCTTTAAGATCTTTAAACCATAGGGAACAACCGCCGGAATCGTCATCTGGGCCTAAGCTTGAGTAAGCTGTGCAGGAACAGTTTTGCATACATTTGAGCTTGCAATCATCAAGTGTCATATTAGCATTAACCCAAGTATACGTAGTATCCGGCAACTTCCCTCCAGTAACCTTAAGGAAACCGTCTCTACCCTTGACTCCACAGCTCCAATTTCCTGTGTGCACACATCCATCTGACCAGTCCATCGTGTTCCACTGTTGCGGCGATTTCGGCTTAAAACCATCCAAACACTGACAAAGTGGCGATCCGTTGATGTCACAATTTCCATACGCTCCACAAACGTTATAAGAATCACAGGTATCATGTGGTAGGTTCATGTAATTACTCCATTTTCGAGATTCAGGTATCCATACAAGGCGTTGAAGAAGTAAAAGCGTTTGGTTTAAAACAACTATGGAAATCAGAGTTTTGTTCTTTAGCGTGTACGAAAAATAGGCTTCGTCTTCGCTGCTTACAACATCTGAAATAAAAATTGGGTTAGCCTTCAACCCATATGCTCCACTATCCGTAGTACCCGTCATCGGTCCCGTTCTGTGGAACTCCGTTGAGCCTTTCATAAGAACGACTTCAGGATTATTACTACGGCTCATCAACGATGTAAAATCACCTAAAGATGGATCTTCCCAGTTTTTCCATGCAGTAAATATTCTTTGAATACCGGTTTTCTTGTCCCATCCGATCTTCATTTCTGGTAACAACGTATCACTAGGATGATCAAAACTTTGCCAACAAAAATTCTCTTCATTTCGTTCGCTGTCCTTCTCATCTCTAATCACCAAATTTCCGTTGTCCAGAAGCTGGACGATTGGAGTAGAAGCCTTCTTTGTTGCGTTTGTTGACCATAGAACAGACTGACTGGCGTTGAGAAGAACGAGATTTCCTTGTTTGTTTATGACCAACTTGCTTGAGTTGTCCTTGATAGGATTATCACGGTTTGCAACCCAAACAACGGTTTTAACCGGTATGTTTTTGTACCACATTCCGACGTAGCGGTTTGAGGAACTACCGGGATTGAAGAAACCCAACTCGAAGGTTCCATCTTTTGAAATCAATGTCTTACCATCAGAAAGAGACTCTGATTGGGTTATAGTATCTGCTGCGGAGGAAAATTTGAACAAGAATAATAATAGGAGGTTAGTGATAAGAAACAGAGAAGAAGGAAAGGTTGACATTTTGCAGTTTTTCTTGGTAACCATGAAATGAAGAGAATATATATCATAAAAGTAAACAGCAACAATAGATGTTTTTGCCGAAAACACGGTGAGAACACGCTACTCAAAATTCTAAGTCTACAAAATGCTGTATTAATTATCACTCAAAGTCAAAAGACAGATTTTCTTACAGACGGCAACTAAGAATGTCAATCTCTAAACTGAAAGAAAAAAAAGCCAAATACAAATCACCAACTGGTTTAAATCTTATTGTATGTAGAAAAAAGCTATGACTAAGTCTGCAAAATAAGAATGACGGAATGAAATTATTATATAGAATAAATATTACTGATTGGGACTTATCTCTTTTAGGAAGTGGCTATATTTTAGAGAAATGATAGGCTTACACCTCATTTTGACATACACACTATATATTTATACTATACTATCCAGTTTTTTTTTTTTTTTTTATTATAGTTATATACGTATGCATTGAAATATGTGCCTCCCTTGCAATGAAGTTTAAGAAATATGGTGTAAATGCTAGGTGTCACATTTTTTGTGTATATATAGCACAATTCTATTTCTTATTCTCATTCAAATTAAGAGGATCTCAACAAAATTTAGAGGGTAGGAACATGGAACATTAACCTTTTACTCCTGCGTTTGTCCGTGTGAACGTAAGATTTTAGACTTGAAAATTTGAAGATTACACATGTTCATGAGTGGCTGAGATTCTGGTACTTAGAAAAAGTCGAAGGCATTCCAAGCAAGATTTATCCCCTCGTGATTATCTCTGCAATTGGGTAGTTTGACATGTCTCGAATCCTCATCGATGGTGGCAGTTCCTGCGACACCATGTACTTCGAGCTATTTAAGAAGATGAGTTTGTATTAAACCAAGTTACTAGCGTGCGATGGCTGGGACCTCCAAGCATTCAATGGAACAACAACCCGTCCTTGGGAATATGTGGAGCTAATAGTTTTCGTTCACAGCATGGAAGACATTCAAGCAGTAAAATCTCAATTTCTTGTTATTCCTTGCAGGAGCGTATACAATTGCATCTTGGGACGACCGTTTGCGCCCATGTTAGACGTTGTTACATCGCTGGTCAATCTCAAATTGAAATACATCAACTTACAAGGAGAATCAGCCACCATTAATGTTGATTTGGAGGGAGCAAAGAGGATATATCAAGCTCTCCAAAAGGACCAGGGAGAAAGCATGGACATTGAGCTCAACATCACTTCCCTCATCAGACAACATAACAATATGGGCATCAATCCTCCAAGAAGTGACTAAAGAGGACATAAGGAGCAGATAAATAAGTGGCGGTCACCCAGCTGGGATATGTTTTCTAAAACACTCTTTTCTCTAATAATGCACGCAGCTGCAAGACGTCCGGGGTATAACCAAAGAAATTGAAGCCTAACACACATAAAGTTAGGGATGCTGTCGGAGATGCTTTGTACGTCAGGCTTAAGCAACCAATTTCCCATATAAATTCAGGGTTGTTGTGGGAAACGCTTTGTACGTCCAGATAAAGCAATTAATTCCCCACATAAAGTCAGGAGTGTTGTGGGAGATGCCTTACATGTCCGGCTAAAACAATCAGCTCTCCACATAAAGTCCAAGGCGATGTCGGAAACGCTTTGTACATCTGACTAAAGCAATCAATCCTCCACAGCCAACAACGGCGCACCCCCTTCGAAAAGCTAGCCACTCCAGATGGTATGGTGGGTTAGCTATGTGTCTACCTTTGACCAGGTTTTCATATGGTAGGGGGAAGGGGAACCGACCCTTAGCATATAATGGCCCCAGTAATATCCAATAAACTTTGAGGGAAGACCTCATAAGTTCCAAGAAGATCCAGAGCTTTGCACTCAGGTATTAAAAACATATTAAATTTATTTTCCTCCATTGTCACAACGACATTCGCTTAACCACTATGAAAAACCTCACAACTTCATAAGGTCTAAGTTTATATATTCGGGATCACGTTGAAGTAGTAAAATGACGATGTTATATCAACCCTGAAGGAAGACTTCGCAAACTCACAAAATCCAGAGCCATGCACTCGGGACTGTGTTGAAGCGGTAAAGCGGCAAGCAACAAAAATTAGGAAGTATTACTCCGGGAAAAATTATCGTCTCCACATGGATCAGTGCATTGAACTGCCGTTCAACAGTTTCTAAAGTTATGAGTTTGGATTGAATAGTTAAAACATAAAAACAGAAAAGTAAATATCAACACAAAAAGAATACATTCTTCAAATAAAAGAAACTATCAAGTATTGCATATAATCTACTCTTCACAAACTTAAACTTATTGACCGAATATACTCAACTTGTAACCTATCAATATTACCACATGTCAACAACACAACCCACAACATTATCTAAGTGACGATTTCTCAGACACCTAAACAACACATGAGAAATCCGAGCTTCCCGTAAATGTCGATCTCTCAGACAAACACGACCACTCAGACGCATTAAGCACTGACACTAAGTGATTATCAACCTAATCCATCTCTACGATTAAGTAAATAGAAAATCATCCTAGATAAGCATTAGAGCCCTACATCTCTATAGCAACTCAAACACATAGCGACAAAGCAACAATCTAAGACAATAATCCATAAAAATATGAAAGCAAGCTTTATATAACATAATAGTCAACAAATATACATGAGATCAAAGTATATACATAACAAAACTCACAAAAGAAACTACAAAGAGAAGAAATGGAGAAAAACCCAAAATCTCCCGGTTTGTCGGCTCCATTGATGAAGGATTCAACCCCGGATCATCCATTTGACAGCTCCAATGTGTTTTCTAGCATCATTCCACTCAAAAAATGCTATTGGATGGATTGGAGCTCTAAAATATCCAACCATACTTGAAAAAAAGATTTCCAACAGCTTTATTGCGTTTTCTGCCGACACTGATTCGCCCGGCGACTAAAATGGTTCGCCCGACGACTCCTGGCAGTAGCAAATCACATTTTTGGGCCAGTCGGGCTCGCCCGGCGAGCCTAATCCTTCGCCCGGCGAGTGACACCAGTAGCAGAAAAATTCTGCACTGTTTCGGCCATAACTCGAGAACCGTAACTCCGATTTGCGCCCGGTTCGAAGCGTTGGAAAGCTTATTCCATGCTCTATCCAATAATGAATGAATATCAACTAAATTTATGATTTATTTTTATTTGATTTTGAGATTTATTCGACGATTCGTTGGTTCCGTCGCTCAAAATTGCGTGTTTTGAAGCCGTGTCTTTGACACTTTATTGCTCGTGCTCCAAAAGCGACTCGATATCTACAAAATGAATAGAAAACTATCAAATGGTATATAAATTAATAAAAACTCAATTAAATCCTATTTATACATATTTATACAAAAAGCGGGGAATTAATCAGAGAATATAATACAAAAGAATTGATAAGTGCCACAAAACAATAGTAAAAATAACGAATTTCTGGCACTCAACAGACTGTACAAAAACACCTTAAACATGTAATAAAAAACTTTTCATCCAATAAAGATGTATTTCCTACATACTCTTCCATTATGAAATACCATTAAAAAAGAGCTTTCTCCAAGTTTACTTTCGCAGAAGAACGATGTTCCCGTCCAAAACAACTTGTTTGGCTAGATTTGTTCCTTGAAAAGTGATAGTGGCTGGTGAGAATACTCTACTTGATCCAAAGCATTTTTAAATTACTGAGAAACTGCCTCGAGGTTGGAACTCATACAGTTAGCCAGGTGTTGAGCTAATGAAGTATTATGGGAATGCAATAACTTTATTTCCTTATGAGCATCCCCTTGACTGCTTCGAGCAACTGCTAAGCCTTGATCCTTCATCTACACGATCCTCACCAATTGAGCCACCTAGTCGAAAAGAGAGCCAGTGAACTTCAAGAGAAGAAAAAAATTCATCATTTAGGAGATGGAGGTAGAAGTTTCATTTGCTTCGTGTAGGTACTTATCCCGTTGATTCTCTAAATCTCAAATGTTATCCTTCATCTGTTGCTTTTTAATACGATACTAGTCAGACCGAAAAATCTTCCTAATGGTTGGATGCACCCAATGCTAAAGTAACCAAAACATGCCGAGCATACTTGGCCAATTTACCCATTTCTTCCTAATAAACAGGCTTGGAGAGGCCGGAAATGTAAGCATAATCCTCATCCAAAATAAGGAGTTGACAATTTCCATCAGAACGAGAGCTAGACCCCAACATTAAATGACAAATAGTTCAACCCAAGACATTTGGTAAATTCGGCTGGTCTTCTACGACAACATTACTTCTGGTCGTTCATATTCCCCGTCTTAGAAGCAGGAAATGCTTCTCATTACCCATGCATTCTGCACAAGAATAAGTAAGGAATATACATTAGAGGTGTCTAGAATAAAAATCTCATGAAATTCGAAAGGTAAAAAGTTACCAAAAATGACATTTCTCTCTTCCTAGGAGCGAGCTATCACCAATAGAGGGATATCAACTAGAGACTTCAAATTCCACTTATCACCTTTAGTCTCTAGGGTTGCTCCACCTACATATCCCATTTTATTGACGAACTTGATCAACCGACCATTTTGATAGTAAGCCTCTTCCTAAAGTTCTTTCTTGACATACGTGAAAGAACCACTTCCTAGTAAAAAGCGACAGTCGATATAGTACTTGGGAAATAGGTCGCATGAGCTTCCTTATTGACAGGCATCACTAGGAAAAATAGATCCAAAAAGGCAGGTGTTCCAGAAGAGGTTCGAAACCATTGATAATCTTCTTGAAGCGGATAAACCCTCAACTCCTAGCTAAAGACACGGGGTTGCAAAGGCATTTGAAAAGATGAAGAGAAAGGAACACACAAGGTCTTCCCGTCACATACTCACACCAATGTTGGTAATATCTCAGATATTCTCAACATGATTGGTTGAGTTATGAAGGAGCCACGACCTAATGGTGCAACACTTCTACATCTAAAGCAGTCAAAGGAAGATGAAGGCCCATAATGGAGAAGGAACATTCATAAAAAGGGAAAACACATGCACCATACTCGTCACATACCCTTTACTGTTCATAAGGGATTCCAATTCCCCAATTTGAAGACAAGCCTACTTCTTAGGAAAAGATGTCAAATTCACCAGGTTTGGCAAAAACATAAGTAGTAGCAGAATAAAAAGGGTCCATCCAAGAAGATGAGGTATCCTTTTGATATTTTCTGTTACTTTTATATGATTTATTTTTCATAATACGATAAATTTGCGGTTATAGAGAGTGAATAGCATGAAAGAGAGCCAACAAAATTGTTAAACTAGAAAAGAAGCTTCAGAAATGGAAGAAAGGTGCTTATTCCTTATAAAGGAAACAATGATCTAAAAGGAAAAAGACTTCACCAAACGCATCTAAGTCTCTCACACGTAACACTCAAAATTTTAAGTTCTCAAAAAGTTGTCATGATGATACTTACGAAAAGACGTCTGAAGCAGGACTTATTAAATGCATGGTTCCTTATCAAAGTGAAGCAATCCTCATTCAATTACCTTAAATTATTTAGACAGTGTCTTCTTCTGGAGTCATAATAACAAGCCCTAACCTATTCATGCTTTGGCAATGGATTGGGGGGCAACTGTTCTATGTCGGTCATGAAGACACCGGGAGAACTAAATCTACTATGCCATCTCGGTCAACATTCCCATAAAGGTCCCAGACCTTCAAAATAAATTTTTAATTCATCGAAGAAAGCTACTCTCAGGATTCAAGAGATCACAACCACAAAGTACATTCACCGTCCACCCGCAAATAGCAGCGCACAAATAACTAGTTTGTTATTTTTCTTCTCTCTATATATAAGAGTATCCAACTATCTGAGTATGTCCTTTATCTTCATACACGAGACGTTTTCTTGGAGAACATTTCATAAATCCCAGAATTCGAACAACCGCGCCCATGTGTTCATGGCAAGGAGAATTTAAGAATTAGCTTATCACACTAATTGCAAAAGAAATGTTCAAACTAGTGACTGTGAGATAATTTAAATTTCCAACCAATATCCCATACCTTCCTGAATCAGATAGAGGCTCCCCTGATTTGGTAGGAGTTTGACACTTGGATCCATAGGAGTATTAGATGGTTTAGCATTCAACAAACCTGTTTCTTTCAAAATATCCATAGCATATTTCCACTGGGAAATCACCAAACCATGTTTAGATTGAGCTACCTCAGTACACAGAAAATAGTAGAGTTTACCAAGGTCTTTTGTTTGAAATTTATTCGAGAGATGTTTTTTCAATTGGAGTATGCTCTGCTGATCAGTATCAATTATGACAATATCATCTACATACAGAATAAGATAAATACACCCATGGCTTGAGTGGCGATAAAACACATAATGGTCGGGTTCACTATGGACCATACAAAATTGTTTTACTACAATGCTGAATTTTCTAAACCAAGCTCTCAAAGATTTCTTAAGACCATAAAGAGACTTATGTAGCCTATAAACCATAGTCAATGACTCCCCTTGAGCAACAAAAGCATGTGGTTTCTCCATATATAAGTCGAACTGAATGGATGCAATGTAGAAAATAAGTCGAACTGATGCCATCTTGGCTACAGACGAGAAAGTATCATTATAATGCAACCAAAAAATCTGAGTGTATCCTTTTTCTACCAAGCGAGCTTTAAATTGATCAATCTTACAATCAGGACAAATCT
Organism: Vicia villosa; assembly: GCF_029867415.1. Classification (NCBI taxonomy): domain Eukaryota; kingdom Viridiplantae; phylum Streptophyta; class Magnoliopsida; order Fabales; family Fabaceae; genus Vicia; species Vicia villosa. Next base: position 18,370,421 of record NC_081181.1, on the reverse strand, counting down.
TCACTGTATAAAGACAGCGGAAACCTACCAAATATTTCCTAGGGGGAGAGGAACCAGTTCCTAAGTACCACTGCTTTGAAGAGCACACATATCATCAATCATTACTTGCCTCTATTCATGGTGAGATAATGCTTCACCTGAAGTTTTAGGAATACAAACAGAAGACAAAGAAGACAAGAAAATATAATGCAAATGGGAAAGACAATGATAACATAAATCAACATAATGTGGAGAAGGATTTCGTGTTTGACGTATACCTTTTCGAAGGGAATTCGGAATATCAAAATCAGATTGCTGGATCGGATGCATTGATCGAGGGAGCATTAGGGGAGAGTGTGCAATGACCTCATGGACAAATATGACCACATGGATAGGTACGACAGACATTGGTTGATAACAGTGATATGTTTGAAGTGGTCGAGAAGTGGGGGGGTCAACCGTAGGAATATCTAGTGAGTCAGGATCCATAAACTGATGGAAGTAATGGTAGACAGGACATTAATAACTTCCGGAAGGAGTGTGGGAGTACTTTCCGGAAGGGGTTTTAGAGTTACATGGCTGGACTCGAAATATGGGATAGACCCGAAGAAGGTAACATCAGCCGATATGAGGTATCATTGTAAAGTATGTGAATAGAACCGATAACTTTTTGAGATCGATGATAACCAATAAAAATACACTTTAATGATCGAGCTGATAGTTTATCAAAACCAGGACAGAGAGATTGTGTACAAAACATGTAGACTTGAAGACTCGAGGAAAAATGGGGTGAAGGGGGATAGGGAAAAAGGATTGGATGAGGGATTTTATTGTTAAGGGAAGATGATGGCATGCGATTTATAAGGTAACATGTTGTTAGCACAGTGTCCCCTCAAGACCGAAGTGGAATATTACCATAGAGAAGTAGGGTACGAGTAGTTTCTACGATATGTCAAATTTTGCGTTCGGCTACTCCGTTTTGTTAAGGTCTATAAGGGTAATATGTTTTGTGGAGAATACCATTACCATACATAAAAGTTTGAAAATATTGGGATAAGTATTCATGAGCATTATCACTTTTAAAAGTATAAATAGACACACCAAACTAAGTTTTTATTTCTTTGTAAAATTGCTCAAAAATAAAAAATAATCCAGATATATTTTTCATTAAAAATAACCATGTGCAACGTGAAAAATCATCAATAAATGTGACGAAATACCTAGACTCAAAAGTAGAGACAGTACGCAAGGGATCCCAAACATCGGAGTAAACTAAAGTAAAAGGAAGAAAGCTCGCTTATTGACTAGATTAGGAAATTGACTACGAGTGTGTTTTCCTAACTAACACGACTCACAATGTAATTTAGATACCTCCGCTAAACTTGGCACCAACTTCTGTAGTTTGGAAAGACTAGGACCTAACTTAGCAGGGATAGTTAGTGGAGAATCTTTGGCTGAGCATGTCTGAGATGACATAGAGAGGTAATAAAGGTCTTGAGACTCACATTCAACGCCAATCATTCGTCCCGAACTCTGATCCTGCGGGGTAACATTACTTTAGTGAAGGTGACAATACAATCAAGAGAATGATTTAAACAACTAACTAAAAGTAATTTAAATGGACAATTAGGTACATAGAGAACATAAGAAACAGAGAGAGAATATAGAATTTGAACAATACCAACTCCTTTGGATCAGGTTTGAGAACCATTGGCAGAAGTTATAGTAGGTAAGAAACCAGAGGTAGAGAGGGATGAGAAATTATTTTTTATTACTGGTAACATGATCAGATGCACTAGAATCAAGGACCCAAGGTCTAAGAGAAGATGATTAAGAAAGGAAAATAGATGAGTTACCAGTGTGTGCAACCGAAGCAGTCGAATCTAAGTTCTGGTAATTATGATACCACTTGAGAAAATCATTGTAGTTTGGTGTAAAGTTCTAAGGAGTAGCCATGTGTATATGAAGAGAGAAAATATTACACAGACCGGTTAAAAAAGGCTATGTTTGAACTAAATCACAATTTTCCGTGAGTGGAAAATAAGATATGAGACTATATCTTGAACAGTTGCATGATGGTGAGTGGGGTGGTGGAAAAATCATAGGGATCTAAGGAGGCACATTTTCCAGTAGGGTTGGTTTGGCGGAAGGTTTCCAAGAACAGTAGCGACGGTGGCGAATAGCGGTGGTGTGAAGACATGCTTCTCCAACATTGTGTTTTGATGAAGACAACTTTAATCTCTCAAGATCATGTGTACTGTCAAAGGATGAGAAAAAGCTTTGTGAGTCAAAGTTATGGTATCAAGACTTTTATCTCAAGCAACATTGTCAAGATGATCTTGGACCTTTGGAATTTGATGACTTCATTAAGGTAAAAGTTGAAATTCCATCATAAGTCCTACCATAGTGCTCAGAAATATTATGATCATTTTATCTTGATGCATTACATATCTTTTAACATCAAAAGGTTTTGTCTCAAAACTGATTTTAAAGGTATTTTTCACAAAAGCATCAGGTATAACTGGTTACACCATATGGTTAACCGGTTACACAAACGAAAAACATTAAATATTTTTGAAACAGCATCGGGTGTAACTGGTTAACCAATTGCTGTAACCAATTACACCTTCGAAAAAAATCAAATTTTTTGAAAATGATTCAGTTGTAGTCGGTTTCGATCATGTGTTAACCAACTACCACTGAAGGAGTGACACTTTTTCACATAAAATTTGATTCCAACAATTTCTAAATTTCATCTATCAATCAAGGCATTGATTCATGGTATTATACTCATTCCTACGGGTATAGTGCATGCATAAATACCTGAGGTTTCAGATTTTGAAACAAACCTCTTTCATTTCAATTCAAACTTAATCTTTCAATTTTAACCAAGTGCATTGGGCCTTAAATTTTTGTTTGAAACTTTCTGCATTCAATTTCATTGCATCACTAAAAAATTTATCATTACAGTTTTGAGCACTTGTGTAACATACTTGTGAATTATTTTCTTGAGAGAGAAGATCAATTCTACAAATTGATAAAAGTATTTCAACTTCAAACTCCTTATAAAAATCTAGATTTGTGTATATACCTAATTGTCCAGGATTGTTGGAAACAAGAGAGTGAAAAAAGAGAGGATTGTTTTCTTTTTCTACTTTGTAAAATCATAGGTGTTTGCCTTAGTGATTTAGTTAGTAACCTATGCATAGAGGATATGATTTGGCTTGTACAAGGCTCTAACAAATAGTAAAAATCTCTTACATGTTGTAAGGGGACTAGACGTACTCTCGGACTGTGAGAGAAACTAGTATAATCCCTCTGTGTTCTTTAATTTTTTGCACTTTACTGCTTTCACAATCACTATCAAACTAGAAAATTAAAGTAACACTTATCTAAAACTGAAAAAATCGTTCAAAGCACCTATTTCACCCTCTCTTAGTTGCACTCTGTACTTACAAGCAGAAAAATTTTGAAAACTAATGCCGAAATGAGTCACGACGGTTTATGGAAGGCAAACCGGAGTTATGGCACGATTTGCCAAAAAATTTCTCACCGGAAGACAATGTGTCAATCGAGTAAAGCACATTGAAGAGTTGTCTCTCAGTAGGCAGTAGATATTATGTTGAAGAACGAGAGACAAAGAGACATTTGAATGAGCCATGTGACTGAATAACACTACGATAGATGCATTATATAGTAAACTATACAACTCAATATATTAATTATACAAAATTGAGATATTTATATGGACCAATAATATAATTAACCTATAAAAATTATTATGATTGACTTTTTTTTATCCAATATCTTAAATACAAAAAGGAAAATATGCGAATTTTTATGAAAATTTAATTTTTTTTAATAAAATGTTACAGATCAAAAAATAAAATCTATGTAAAACTGATATTTTGATTAAGAAAAAGATAGTACTATTTAGGTGGTTCTTAATTTTTTAAATTAAATTCAAGTATTTTTTTTATTAAATCTTGATTATATTACTCTTTTATATGTGAACTACAAACGCTTCCATTTTATCTTAAGTCAAAAGAAACATTAGACAAATGTATTACTTATAATAGACTAATACTTCAAATATTTAAATAAATATTTCAAAAATTAGACTAATACTTCAAATATTTAAATAAATATATTACTTATAAATAAATATATTACTTATAATAGTTGTTTTCTTTTTTATTTTTATTTGTCTCAGATTATTTATTTTTTTAAAATATTAATGTGATATTTATTTTTTTCCATTAACTTCCTGTTATTTATTGTATTTTAATTTATATAACTATTCCACTATCTATTATTAATAAAGATATTTTAATAAATGTCACTCGTTATATATATATATATATATATATATATATATATATATATATATATATATATATATATATATATATATATATATATATATATATATATATATATATATATTGAATTTTGACTTTTGATTTTTCATACATCACATTTAATTATGTTTATACAATATTTTGACTTTTGATCTTTCATACATCACATTTAGTTATGTTTAAAACCTTACACCAATGACTCATTCAACTCCTTGACTGATAGAGACAGAAATGAAAGTATTCTAGTTGAATGACTAGGAATTACTATTGTTCGTGGTGTTAGTAGAGTCTTGTACCATGGATTCAAATTTCATAAAGATTTACAAGTGCAGTCAAAATATTGCCCGGGTGGTAGTCAGTAATTTTATATTTTTGAAGACTTTCAAAAAGTAAAAAGTTAGTTACATTTAATCATGTTTTAATAGTGATGATATCTGTTGTTTTTTTAATTGGCGGTTTTAGGTAAGAGAAATAGCATGCCTCTTTAGGTAAAACAATATAGGTAAAACAAGTGCATGTTTAGTGCTGCACACACTATACAGTTTGATATTTTTAGGACAAAGCACTATTGCCTTTCAATGCTCAATGTTTCCATTATGCGAATAAATTTATAAATTAAACTACAAATAATTAATCTATATAATATTTACTCGATACAATTAAAAAGTGATTATTTATACTAAAGATGGGATTTTAACAAGAATATGCAATTAATCGAGTTAAAAGTATCACTAAACTATACTAAATCTTAACACAATTTAGTCCCAAACATTTACTTGGGCGAGCTTCTCGACAATTTTCTTAGCATCCGCAATCTTCTTCAATAAAGAATCATTCAGCTCAATTAGAGGTCGAATTGCCTCATTGCACTCATCAATTGTGAACCTCGGTGAGTCTTCGACCTTAGTAAATGCCTCCTTTGTTGTGTTTATTTTATTTTGGGCTATGTCTGCCATGCATTTGGCGTTCTAGCATTAGGAAACTTAACAGGCGGGTCACCAGCAAGTTAGACATAAGTTTAACCCCCATTTAACTCGTCATATTCTGATCGTTGGGAATTTTGCTGCAAATTTAAAGTGATCACGCATGTAGCTTTTAGCATAAAAATTCTCATTCTAGATGGAAGGCGCCGCCACGCCATTTAGCGAAACCCCACAGAGATCCACCCTTATAGGTGATCCTTCATGGTCCTCGCCATCATCTTTGTCCAAAACGACAGACTCAAGAGGTTAACACCTTTGTTTTTCTAACTTAGAGTAGGGGAGGAAATGTGTTAACCTCTCCCGACTTGAGTGTCTTGATAGGTTGGGGAGAAAATATTGTTGCCCTTTATACATGACTCTTCTTACCCTGATCAAAAAACTGTCTGAATGACTTTCATGGTTATATATCCACCTTTAGCATCGTCAAACAATATTCATATTTGCATCGCGAGATTTTCATTTAGCAACATTCATGAGAATCATCCTTTTTTCAAAAAGGAATGAACATTAGAAAGAAGAAAAAGCAAATCACAAAGGACTAAATAAAAACTAAACTTATGTAAGTACTCGTCAATTTCTTCTCCTAGTCATTGCGACGGTCAAGTTCCACTATTTCTCAGGAACTTATATTGGCGAATGCTTCAAGACCTCTACGACTTCCCTCTTTGTGACAATCAAATAATCAGGACTGAAGTCGTTTACGGCCACAGGGTCTCCGGTCTAGTAAAGAGGGAAACAACAGTCTCCGTCTTTCTCGAATATTACCATGAAAGTGCTATCTTTCCCACTCACTCTCATGATAATGTCCTTTATTTTCTTAAACTTGTCTATCCATCAGGTCGAGTGCTTCAAGTCTATTGATTATAGAGTGATTTAATAAGTTTTTTCTCCTTAATAATTTGGCGTGTTTCTCATAGAGTTTGTTGCGTATTTGGTGCGTCTGGATTTTGGAATTTGAACTTTGAAAATATTTTTGAAATTTCGCAAGGGCGAGCGAGTAACCCATGGAATGTAATAAACAATTCCTCTAAAATAATTGAAAGAATTAACAGACTTATAACCCAGGAAGCTACGACTGATCCAACTCATGATATTCAAGAAAAAATAATATTAACAATCCATTCAGTTTGAGGACAACTATACAAAATAAGATAAATAAAAGAAAAATGTTATTCATACACCAAATACTACACTTACACCGTAAACACTGTTCACAAATACGTGAACAGTGTTTTTTATTTTTTTACTTTTAATATATTTTTTTCTAATACTATTTTGGTTAATAAAATGTTAAAACTTGGTTAATACAGTTCAAAGTTAATATATATTTTGACATAAAAAAATTGATATATACGGTACAGACTTTGATTAATCGTATTTATAAAATTGGTTAATAGAGTTCATAACTTGGTTAATGAGTTTTCAAACATAAAAAATATTAAATATTAAAATAAAGTTGGTTAATAGAGTATAAATGTTGGTAAATATATTTATAATTTAGTGTGAGAACATGGTTAATAGTATGTATTTTAGTGGTTAATAAAGTAGTGAAAGTGGTTAATAACTTACATTTTTGTGGTTAATATAGTTGTGAAGTTGGTTAATGACACAATCTTATATTTGTATTATAAAATGTATTTTAATTTTTTTTAAAAATAATATTATTTCATTAAAAAATACTGCTCACCGTATAAATACGGTGAACAATATATACGGTGTAGGTATTGGTGTAAGAAAGGGGTGTAAGAATAGCATAGCTGTAAATAAAAACATATAACTACCTTGACACCAAAACCTACGCCCAATTCTTACACTGTATACATTGTTCACCGTATTTATACAGTGAACAGTATATTTAAATGAAAAATATAATTTTTAAAAATATAGTTATTTTAAAAAATATATATTTATTTTAGGGTTAAATATGTTTTTGGTCCATATAAATATCTCAACTTTCATTTTTATTCTCTATTAAAAAAATAATATATTTTAACCCTTACAAAAAATTTATGCATACAGGTTTAGTTCTTATTATTCTCTAAAATTTTGAAAACTATTTAATTACCCTTAAAATTTCAAAATTTTGAATTATTTTTTTCATACATGCTTAAAATACAATAAAACATTTCTTTACCAAATTTTAGAATTTTTTAAAATAAGAAGATCAAATTCATATTTAATTCAAAAGTTAAATATGAATTTTTTAAATTTCAAAAGATAATGATAAAAGTAATGAAAACCTTGACTTAGAAATCAAATTTTAAGTTTCTTTGTTTCAGAGGAACTTTTTATAACGTTTTAAACATGTCTTCAAAATACTCATTCAAAAGTACCTATTGGTTTAGCAGGAGAGACTAAAATTACATGCATAAATTTTTTGTAGGGACTAAAATATATAATTTTTTTAATAGGCACTAAAAATGAAAGTTAAGATATTTATAGGGACCAAATACATATTTAACCCTTTATTTTATAACATAACTATAAAATTGTGTCATTAACCAACTTCACAATTTTATTAACCAAAATGTACGTTATTAACCAATTATTTTACCTATAATTCATTAAACAATTTCATTACTTCATTAACCAATAAAATACATACTATTAACCATATTCTAACACTAACTTCTAAATATATTAAGCAACTTTTACACTCTATTAACCAACTTTATTTTACTATTAATATTATTTATGTTTGAGAATTAATTAACCAAATTGTATAAACCAACTTTATATATATAATATTAATCAAAATTGATTTATCACGTAAGACTGTTTTTTTATGTCATAATATATACTAACCAAACACTAAATTTTATTAACTAATTTGTAATATTTTATTAACCAAAATAGTTTTAGAAACAAATATATCAAAAAATTAAAATAATATAAAAATACTGTTCTCGTATTTGTGAACACTGTATACCACTAGTGTCAAAAAATGGTGTCAAAATAGTATTTTAAAAAAAAAATAGCCAAGAAATAAAATAAGTCCAAAGATTAAGAAGAACAAGAGAAAAATGAATATTTTATTCTATTCTTGTGTCAGAGAAAATTGGACCCTATACTTATAAGGTCAAAATTAAAATAAGTTACAAAAAAACATACAAAAATATAACAATGTATTTTGACTCATTTTGCATTCTTTGACCGATGTAAATATTATAACTCATGATTGTAAGAATCAATAATAGTTACAACAGTAAGCATTAATGTTTCATCTGATTAACTAGTTTCTCAACTGAGATGTATGTACCAAAGATTCCAATCAATGTACCAATGATAAGAATTCCAATGATGATGATCATCTCTAACCCAAATCTCTTAGCTGATTTGTTTATCTTAAGGTAGAAAAGACAAGGGAACAACAAGGAGATTTCAACACTCAAGAATGCACCAATGAATGCCATGATGTATGCAAAAGTGAAGAAAGTCGTCCTGATATTAAGTTTAGTGTTTATTTTTGTGCTCTGTTTCAAGCAAATCCAAAGGAATCACATCTTGCCTCCATAAAGAGAATCATGAAGTACCTCAAAGGAATAACAAACGTCGGTCTATAGTATCCTAAAGGTAGCTGAGTCATATGAGCATTCTACCATGGCTCCTTTAAGAAGGTAAAAGGGCAGGGGAAATTTGTAGCCGAGTCATCTAGGCATTCTCCCACAAGACCTAATACATTGAACCTTGGAAGGTTGGTGTAAACCTCCAAAGAGAATAGGTTTATGCTAGGGTTCTGAAACAAACCTCTCACTCCTCCCAAGTATGGTCACTTATCTACTTTCCTTCTGCAAGCGTTGATTTTCCTACACTTCTCCATTATCAAGGTTTAGGAGTATTAATTGCTGATTCTGGACCAATCTACCCTGATGTTGTCAAAACCTTTTACTCCAACCTTTCAATTGCACTTAGATATTATTTGTTCTCAAGGTTTAGGAGTATTAATTGCTGATTCTGGACCAATCTACCCTGATGTTGTCAAAACCTTTTACTCCAACCTTTCAATTGCACTTAGATATTATTTGTTCTCAACTGCTAGGGGCAAAGAATTTTTTTGACAATAAAAAAGTTTCGGAAATGCTTAGATATTCCTTATGACGATGAATAAATCATTCAAGATTTTACTTGTGATTGGGATGGTTATGAAAAGAAAAAGTATTATTCTAGCATCAGTCGTTTGTCTGAGAATGAGATTTTCACCAAGAGAGCTTGAAATTCTGGATCCTCTCAAAGTCGTCTAATTTTGTATTCTTCCAACTTATCAGTGAGCCGTCAACTAATTCATTATTTTATTGCTTACATTTTCTTTTCTTGCCAAAGCATTCAAATCACTCACAAATCAAAGATACCGAAATGAAAATTATCTATGTTGTGAAGAATAAATTGAAGGTTATCTTGTCCTATGTTATCATGTACCACATGCATAGCCAAAGTGGAATTAGTGTTGGTCTTCCTTATGAGAGATTGATTACCAAGATTTTAGAGTTTTGTGGCATTGATTTTAGAGGAGAGCCAATGAAGAAAATGACTTCAATGGAATGTGGGATAACTTTCTGGAAAGCCAACAAAGACATGGAGATTTTCAAAGACAAGGATGACATCTATAAACATAGAGACACTGCTCCTTTCGCTTCATCCGCTGCTCATATTCTCGAAGGTGGCTACACAAATGAAGTACTCTACAACAAGATGTGATCCACTAAAAACCTTGTCATAACGGAATTTTGTGACCTCCGCCTAGAGGTAGTCGATCTTAGAAACAAAAAACAAGAGGAGGAGAGTGAGTAAGAGGATATGGAAGATGAAAGTGATTAGAAGCTTCTAGTGTTCCCTTGTGTTGTTTATGTCTTTCGTACTTATGTCTTAGTATTTTTATACAATTCATGTTGTTTCCTTTTTGTTTTATCATCATTTATGCTATGTTTCGTACTATGCTTTGGTTATGTAATTCTAAGACATTTTCAATGTTATGTTATGGCATGAAGTTCATGTTTGGTTATAGTATTAGTTGCAAAGTTTATGTTTTTCTGATACTGCATCAACTTTTATCTCTTTTCCCCATCATTTTTGCTTATGACAAAAGGGGAAAAGATATATGTGTATACTTGTGTTTGTCTCTAACTTTTGCAGCATAAACAAAGTCTTCAAATTTTTACTATTGATCAAGGGGGAGTCATCAAAGTTAGAAGGAACACTCTCTTCAAATATTCTAAGAGATTCAAGCATTTCAAGTTTCAATGTTGTCATCATCAAAAAAGGGGGGAGATTGTGAAGACAAGCTTCCCCAACATTATGTTTTAATGAAGAAACTTTTAATCTCTCAAGATCCCGTGTATTGTCAATGGATTAGCAAAAGCTTCATAAGTCAAAGTTATGGTATCAAGACTTGTATATCAAGCAACATTGTCAAGATGATCTTGGACCTTTGGAGTTTGATGATTTTATTAAGGTACAAGTTGCAATTCCATCATATGTCCTACCATAGTGCTCAAAAATATTATACTCCTTTTATCTTGATGCATTACATATCTTTTAACATCAAAAGGTTTTGTCTAAAAACTGGTTTTAAAGGTAATTTTCACAAAAGCATCAGGTGTAACCGGTTCCACCATATGTTTAATCGGTTACACAAACGAAAAGTTAAATATTTTGAAACAAAATCAGGTGTAAGTGTTAACCAATTGCTATAACTGATTACACCTTCAAAAAATTCAAATTTTCAAATAACGCTTCACCTGCGACCGATTACGATTATATGTTGACCGGTTATCACAGAAGCAGTGACATTTTTTCACATAAAATTTGACTCCAACGAATTATAAATTTCATATATCAATCAAGGCATTGATTCATGGTATTATACTGATTCCTACAGGTATAAATACCTAAGGTTTCATATTTTGAAACAAACCTCTTTCATTTCAATTCAAACTTAATCTATCAATTTTAACCAAGTGCATTGTATCTTAAATTTTTGTTTCAAACTTTCTGCATTCAATTTCATTGCATTGCTAAAATTTTTGTCATTACAATTTTGAGCACTTGTGTAACATACTTGTGAATTATTTACTTGAGAGAGAAGATCAATTTTACAAATTGATAAAAGTCTTTCAACTTCAAACTTCTTATAAAAATTCAGATTTGTGTATATACCTTATGGTCCAGGATTGTTAATAATAAGATAGTAAAAAAGAGAGGATTGTTTTCATTTTCTACTTTGTAAAATCATAAGGTAGTTTTCCTTAGTGATTTATTGATAATATCTCATACATGTTGTAAGGGCACTAGACGTACTCTCGCACTGTGAGAGAAACTAGTATAATCACTCTATTTTCTTTACTTTTCTTCACTTTATCGCTTTCATAATCATCGTCAAACTATAAATTAAAGTAACACTTATCTAAAATCGAAAAATCGTTCAAAGCATCTATTTCACACCCTCTTAGGTGCACTTTGTACTTACAAGCGGCAGTGTGGTGGAAGCCGGAGAATTTTGAAAACTGATGTTCGAAATGAGTCACGATGGTGTATGAAAGGCAAACTATAGTTATGACACGGTTTGCCAAAAAATTTCTCACAGAAAAATAGTGGATCAATTAAGTAAAGCATGGTGATGTGTTGTCTCTCGGTAGGCTCTGGATAATAGGGCTGGCAAAATAGGCCACCCGCCTCGCCCTACGCCCGCCCCGCCTTAAGCCCGCCAAAAAGCGAGCAGAGCGGGCAAGGTCGGCAAGTAAAATGGACATAAAAATCATGTCCGCCCCGCCAAGATGGCTGGTTGGCGGGCGGCGGGCTTGCCTGCCTATTTTTTTAATTTATTTTTCTTTCATTTTAGCTTTCAATTAAATTTTTCACTTATTTTTTAGAATTTTTTTTTATAAAATATCTTTTAAACAAATTTTACATAAAAAAATATTGGATATATTTATAAATAAATGTATAAAATAAAATCTTCCAGAATTTAAATTACTAGAATTAACTAAAAAAGGGTGGGCTTAAGGCAAGACGAGCTTAACGAATATGTGAGGCAGACTTTAGTGGGCGACAGGAATTGGCAGGGTGAGCTTAGGTGGGCGGCGGACCCAAATTCCCAACCCAACCCGCCATTTTTTAGCGGGTCCACGGGCCGGCTCGGCTGGCCACCGCCCATTTTGCCACCCCTAGTGGATACCATGTTGAAGAACGAGAGACTATGAGACATTTGAATAAGTTGTGTGACTGAATAGCACTACGGGAGATGCATTATATAGTAAATTATACAGCTCGTCATATTATTTACAGCAACGAATATACTTGAATATACTTAAGTATATCAACCAATTTCAAATACAATTTTCATTTCACTCTTCATCTTCATATATAGACTTAAACGTTGGAATGCTAACCTTACAAATATCCTCAATTCTACTGTACCAAAGACTGCAAGCCACGTCACCTCTGATTAAACTCCTTATTTCTAATTCCAAGACGGAACATATATAACATTAAAAATATCTAAAGTATTTTTAAAAATTTAATTTTTTTAATAAAATGTTATAAATAAAAAATGAAATTTATTTTTTTTACCGAAAAATGAAATCTATTTAAACCTGATATTTTGATTAAGAAAAAGATGATAATATTTTAGTTGATTCTTAATTTTAAAAAAAAATTAATTTAAGTACTTTTTATTAAATCTGGATTATATTACCTTTTTATATGTGAACTATAAACGCTTCCATTTTATCTTAAGTCAAAAGAAAAATTAGACTAATGTATATTTCACTAGTTATTACTCCAATACTTCAAATATTTAAATAAATATATTAATGTTTAGACTTTTGATCTTTCATACATCACATTTAGTTATGTGTAAAACCTTACACCAACGACTCATTCAACTACTTGATTGAGAAAGACATAAATGAAAGTGTTGAATTTGAATGACTCTAAATTACTATTGTCGTGGTGGTAGTAAGCTACAGAGAGACAATTTTACTTTTAATTTTTAATTAATAAAAAAAATGATTGATTGTGTGTATATACAGGTTTTATGGTTGTGTCTAAATAAATATTTTCCATAAGATAAATAAAAATGAGCCAAAAAATAAGAAAATAAGTCCAAAGATTAACCAAACTCTGTATTGTATTAATTAAATTGTAATATTTTATTAATCAAAATAGTTTTAAAAAAAATATATAAAAAAATTAAAATAATATAAAAATATTGTTCACGTCATATTTGTGAGTACACTGTATACGGTGTAGTGTCAAAATAGTATTTTTCAAATAAAAATGAGGCAAGAAATAAAATTGTGTCAGAGAAAATTGGACCCTTTGCTTATAAGGTCAACATTAAATTAAGTTACAAAAAACATACAAAAATATAACAATGTATTTTAACTCATTTTGCATTCTTTGACCGATGTAAATATTATAACTCATGATTGTAAGAATCAATATTAGTTACAACAGTTAGCATTAATGCTTCATCTGATTAACTATTTTCTCAACTGAGATGTATGTACCAAAGATTCCAATCAATGTACCAATGATAAGAATTCCCATGATGATCATCATCTCTAACCCAAATCTCTTAGCACCTTTGTTTATCTTTAGGTAGCAAAGACAAGGGAACAACAAGGAGATTGCAACACTCAAGAATGCACCCATAAATGCCATGATGTATGCAAAAAAGGGAATGTATAATGCCACAAGTACACTGCTAGCAACAATAGATGTTCTAACTACAATGCTAATAGGTCTTCTCATGCATACATGCCATTTTTCCTCAATAGCAATTGTTATTGGACTGATTATAATAGCATACTTAGTGAAAGGGTTAATTATGGTGGAATAGATTGCTATTTTTGTGCTTATAGTGTTAGTTGGTAAATTTAATGTGATTTGAGACTTTAATTTATCTCCAAACATCATGTAGCCTAAAACCGCAATAGTTCCATATATAATAGCGCTTGCACCAAAGCAAACAACCAAAACCTGCAATTAGGACCAGAGGTTAAAAAAGTAAATTATCTCTTATAAATAGGATCAGAGGGAAAGAAAGGGAAAACTTACCTTTGAAAATAGTTTTGTGTCAGTCATGGAATTACGTATTGTGGGGATTAATGCATGAGCATTGTAACAGAATGCAAAAAGGCTCATTGAAGTAGACAAACCTCCCAAATTTAGCAACACACCTCTTTGATGAAACCCTACACCATCAGCTTCACCCACCCACACAACACATCCAATCAAAATAACACAAGTAAACACCCCACCAATAGAAACATATGCTAGAACTCCATAATTTCTCAACCATGTTGTTGGTAATATTGCAAAGGCAGTGAGAATAACAAAACCACTTTTACCACCAATTCTAAGTCCAAAGATTGTGAATATCATATTTGGATAAAGCTTCTCCAAATTGTCACCTTCTAATATAAGAAGCTCCACAGCAACTAAAAACAACTCTATGTATATGAATATAGCTAATGTAGCTCTTCCTTTGTATCCAAATGCAGCCTCACCTAAATCACCATAGGATTTAATTCCTGGATTTGCATTCATACACCGATCCATAAGTAAAGCTGTGTAGCAACAGATCATCCCAAATATAATCAGCAGCAAAAAACTCAACCATCCTCCTTGATAAACTGCATATGGCATTGACAGTATTCCAATACCTATTAAGGTATTGAGTACATTGAAACATGCTTTGAAAAAATTGGTTCCTCCATTTTGTTGGTCTGTATTTGAAACTTGGACTTGGTTTTTACTCTCCAGTTCCATATTCTCTAACTTTGTTGGCCCCTATATTATGTTATATGTTATGGATTCTAGTATTTTGTTCTAGCAAAATGACATAACCTTGTTAACAAAGAGACAGACAGTGTCACAGCGACTTTTGGTCTACTTGAATAGATGATTATTGTTATAAATAATAAATAGTTCTTTCCAAAAAATAACTTTTGGTGAACATGATTAGATTATTATCTTCATAAATAATAGTAAATAGTGTCAAGGATCTTAAGAGGTGAGCATGGCATCTTTTTCTTTTTAATAGATAGCCATTTTGTATTTGTAGATCTCGGATGTTAACAAAGATTAAAAACTTCTATAAAAGTAAGAATGAGATTGAATTAACTTAATACAAGTTAAAATATTTATCATTACCATAAATATAAGATGATTTTAATAAATTATATTTTTACTCATTTTAAGATTTCACATTTTCTTTAGTCTTAAACTCTTTATAAAAATTGTGATATTTATTTATTCTATCAACAAATTTAATACTAGTAATATATTATTCGCGATTATTTAATGGGTTAATACCACTTTCATCCTGTAATATAGATTTTTTTTTTTTTTTTTAATCTAGAAATTATATTAAACGGAGAACTAAGGGCTCTCCAACCCGATTACAAAGGAGGAGCGGGAAAGCCCGACAAAAAGAAAAATTACACACCAATTACCCTTACGAAAGAAAGAAGAGCGGATCCTTACTAAAATCGTAAAAAGAATAATTGGGATGAGTAATCTTTCCACAAAAAGAGTGCCACTCCATAAAATTTACTATCTATAATCTTACGAGAACGGAAGAAAGAGTGCCACTCCATAAAATGCGGTATACACTCCTTTTCCAAAATTCCTCCTTTACCAATCCAAAAAGCTATGTCACTCCAAATCTTTGTACCCACCAAACAACCAAAAAAGAAATGGTTCCTATCTTCTGGAACAATACCACACAAAACACATTTAGAATTATCAATGGAGAAAGCCATACCTCTATACACCAAACCGTCAACCGTTGGGAGCCTATCTAGAAAAAGTCTCCATCCAAATGCCTTGATTTTGTACGGAACCTCCATTTTCCACAAAATGCCAAAAACACCATCATGAATGTTAGGTGGTCCGAACGGAATATGGAGATTCAAGTAAAAATTATAACAAGAAGCCACCGAGAATTCCATCGACGGTCCTTCGGTCCAACAAACCGAATTCGAACCGTGTCTCCACCCGGAAAAAGCATCCACCCGACTCTTCAACTTCAACAAATCCGCCTCTAAAAAAGTACCCTCCAAATTTAAGCCAAAATCACCCCAACACCACGTGCCTTCCTTCCACCCCCCCCCCATTCCCGCCACCGAAACACCTTTCAAACTAGAGTATAAATACAAATCCGGGAACTCCTCTTTCAAAGGAATCCCTTCCAACCACGAAGTTTCCCAAAATGGTGTGTGGAACCCGTTGTGAATATTAAATTTAACCTTTTCCACCATAGGATCCACATGGAAAGAAGAACTAATCTTAACCAAATCTCTCCACCAAAACGAAGAAAAAGATGAAGAGACACCACGGATAAGGGAGGGAGAATTACTAACCTTATTATTAATCAACAAAGAGGACGCTAAATCACCATATCGGGCTTTTAAGACTTCAAGCCAAAGAGAACTTTGACCTTGGAAAATACGCCACCTCCACTTGTTAAGAAGAGAAATATTAAACAAAGCTATATCCTTAACACCTAACCCACCTTTCTCCATGGGAAGACAAACGTCTTTCCATCAAACCCAATGTATCCTTCTTTTCTCCTCTACCCCTCCCCAAAGGAATTTACTTTGTATGCTATTAAATTTCTTCACCACCTTCAACGGTATTTTATAAAACGACATGGTGAAAATGGAGAGGGAACTAAGAACCGACTTCAAAAGAGTAATCCTACCTCCTAAATTCAAGTAGCGATTAGTCCAACCTTCCAATCTAGCCTTCGTCTTGTTTAAAAGAGGATCCCAAGTAGATTCCAACCTTGGATTGTGACCAATCGGAATGCCTAGGAAAATAAACTTGTTATCCTCCACTTTACAAGATAAAAAGTGAGACGCCACTTCCAAAAATTGATAACTAGGATTAATACCAATCAACTTACTCTTGTGATAATTAATCCCAAGGCCCGATACAAGCTCGAATGCTCTAAGAACCGCCTTAATCGCCCGAATATGCTTCCAACTACCATCCCCCACCAATAAAGTGTCATCCGCAAATTGAAGGATGTCCACTCTACACTTTCCCTCGATGACAAAACTTTGAAAGTCGCCTAACTCAATAGATTTTCTCACCAAGGCCGTGAGTGCCTCCGCTATCAAAACAAAGAGAAAAGGAGATAGGGGGTCTCCTTGTCTCAACCCTCTAGAAACACCGAATTCTTTTGTAGGGCTCCCATTCACAAGCACCGACATATCACTCTTAAACACCAATAATTCCATCCATTTCATCCATCTACTCCCAAACCCCATCGCTTTGAACATGAAACGAAGAAAATTCCAACTCACCTTATCGTACGCCTTTTCGAAGTTAACTTTGAAAAGGGTGCATTTACTACCCACCTTCCTCGCATAATCAACCACCTCATTAGCAACGATCACCCCATCAAGCAATTGCCTACCGGGGACAAAAGCGGTTTGACAAGGAGAAATGATTGAATTTAGCACCTTTTTAAGTCTCCCCGCCAAAATTCTAGCCGCCACTTTATAAATACATCCCACCAAGCAAATAGGCCTATATTCATCCAAACTCAATGGATTATGCTTCTTTGGGATAAGGGTCAAAAAAGAAGAGGTAATCGCCTTAGCCAAAGAACTCCCTCCAAAGAAATAATTGAAAAAATTGAAGAAATCTTCCTTAATAAAAAACCGACATTTTTTAATAAAGAGAAAAAAAACCCGTCCGGCCCCGGGCTCTTGTCACTTCCACAATTCCACACCGCCTCTTTGATCTCATCTTGAAGAAAAGGTCTCTCCAAATCCTCCGCCTCTTCCTCACTTAAAGTATTGAACGGAATGCCCTCTAATAAAGGTCTAGAAACATCCGGTTCCACAAATTTCTCCTCAAAGTGTTTGAATACCGTCTCCCTCACCTCTTCAACCGTCTCTGCCAATCCTTCCGAAGAGAGAATCGGACCTAAATGATTGTTCCTCCGTCTTTGTTTCAACACCTTGTGGAAAAAACCGCTATTGGAGTCTCCTTCCCTAATCCAACTCAATCTAAACTTTTGAAGTAACATATTTTCTTTTATTCTCAAGTTCTTCCAAAATTTACTACACGTTTCCTTTCTACACACCATGGTGCTATCAAAGTTGAAAACATCATCCGAGGCTAATTTATCACCGGCCAAATTCATCTTGCAAGCACCGTCCTCCATCTCCAAGTCAATTCTACCAAACACTTCCTTGTTCCAAATCCTAAGTTTATCTTTAAGAAGCCTTAGTTTTTCCTTTAACACAAAGTCTCCTCTTCCTTCCACCTTAAGGCATTTCCATTCTTTCTCCACAAAAGGAATAAAAGAATCGAAGCTAAACCATTCATTGTTGAATTTAAATGGTTTTGGGCCCCAATTCCTTTGGTCCTTCAAAATCCATATTGGACAATGATCCGAAATATCCCTATCACCAATGAGTTGGCCCATAACCTCCCATCTAGACACCACTTCATTAGAGACGATAAAGCGATCGATTCTACTCATCGACTTCCCGTCCCCGCTAAACCAAGAATACTTTTTTCCTTTGCAAGGAATGTCCACCAACGCACTTCTATCAATAAACTCCGAAAAAAGTTCCATATCTCTTTTATTCACGTACATCCCTCGACCCTTCCTTTCTCTAACATTAGTTATCGCGTTGAAATCCCCACCCATTATCCATTCCCCATCCTTAAAAGCCTCCTTTAACTCAAGCAACTTCTTCCATAACTCAATCTTTTTAATCAAAAGACAAGGCGAATACACATTAATCACATAGTAAAAATTATTCTCCCAAAAGGCTTTAATTCCTAAATAGTCCTCTCCTTTAAAACTATTAACAACCTCAACTTTGTCATTCCATAAGATGAGCAAACCTCCCGATCTACCTATCGAATTTGAATAAGAAAATCCCACCTCCGGAGAATACCAAAACGACTTGGCCAAATTATCTTCCATGTTTACAATCTTAGTTTCTTGAATTAAAAAACATCTGCATTCCCTTTTTTAATCAAAGCGCTAATCCTCCTTCTTTTGAGTGAATTCACTCCCCCCCTAATATTCAATGAGCCTATTATCATTGAGCACCTTCTTTATTCTCCTTCCTTACCTCCCCCTTTTTAATATCTTCACCAAACTCCAAATATTCAATCCTTTTCAAAAGATTATTCCTACCCTTCGAATCAACCACCCCAAGCGCCACAATAGCCGAGCAAAGTTTACCCCCAATGTCCACATCCATTAATCTCCATTGTCTCCTGTTATTTCTCCCAATATTGGATTCTTCGTTTTGTTCGCCATAACATAACGAGCTAGCCTCAATATTGCCGCCACTATTAAACTCCACAGTATTGGTCCCCACTAGAGAATAGGTAGGACTCAAAACAGGACCAACATTGCTTTGTTTAGGATTCACACTTTCCGACCCAATCTTGAAACGCCTCCTACTGTATGTCTTAACAGCCCTATCGTTAACATGTTTCAACGACAGCTTTTTCCTATTTTTTGGAACAGTTATGTCCACTGACAGAACGAGAGAACACACAACCCTGCTGAGGGAAGCTTCCAACCCCGAACCACCATGCTTACCTAGTAAACTTCCAGTCCCAGAGCACAAGGAATCCGATTCCGGAATTGAGGAGTGCTGCGCCACAAGCCTCAGATCCTGACCAGAAACAGCACTGCTGTTGCGCACCTTTAGGATGGCATTATCAAAATCCCCATACGCGCTATCCGCCGAAATATTCACGTAACCACCAACCACACTAACACCGGCTTTCACCTGAGACTTGCAGGCCTCAGCGTCAACGGAACCAGAACCAGTGGGTTTCCTCACATTATCCTCCCTAATAATCCTATCCGAAAACTGCTCGATACTGTCTACCGAATTGGCAGAATTACGGTCAAGGTTCCTAAGGCTGTTATCATCAAAAATAAAGTCGTCTGATTCAGATGACGATGCACACGAAGATGGGGATTTAGAAATACCTGCAGAATCGAAAGGTATGCCCCACGGGTCCTCACAGATCCTTAAGCAGAATTTCTTGCCATCAATGTTAGCTGTGACCGAGTTAGGGGTAATAAATGACAAATGTACCTTGACTAAAATCTTGGCAACGTCATAAGCGCGTCCTTTGGCTGTCCTCTCGTCAATACACACGAAGGAGCCCCACGATTCAGCTAACGACACAAAGAAGTCAGAATGCCAAGCATGAGGGGGTAGACCATAGACTCTCAACCACACCTCTCTGTGTTCCTCGATTAAGTCTTCCTCCCACTTCCTGACTTCACTGAACCAGCTCCTCCACCAATCCTGCCCCTCCCCAATGAGGTCCTGAATAAAACCTTCTTCCGACTCTTCGAGGAGACAAATGTTACCACCCATCGGGGATACTTTGACAGCAAACACTCTTTCCATCTCCATATATGTTTGAATGTTGTACGCTGATCCCGGTACGGCCACTTTCCCCACAAAGGCTTTAGCGAACTTGGATCTATGATTATCCGGAGAAGTGAAAGAAACCTCTTTAACCGCTGCTAATCCCTCTGCACGATTCAAGTTGACATTCACCGAAGATCCCTCGAAAACATTGGCGAATGAACGTGTAAGCGGCTTCGCAACATACAAGTTACTGCTATGACCAGCTCTATTGGGGATATTATGCCCTTCAGAATGCCTCGCTACGCCCCCTGCCTCCTCTCAAAATGGGGAAGATTAACATGAAGTATCTTTTCCCCAATCACCACATTGTCCAATCTGACCGCTAATAACCGTCCGTCTTCCACATCCACGAATCTAGCGAAGCCAAAGCGTTTAGCAAAATTGTTTCGTCTAGGCGAAATAGCCACCTCAACCACGTTCCCAACACACCCGAAAAGTTCAGACAAATCTTTCGCACAAGCTGTATCTGGATATTCTGAGACATAAAATGAGGTCACCGCCTTAGATAGGTTTGGTCGATTACGTCTCCAACCACCCAACGGAAACGCATCCCACCAGAGATAGCTCTTCCCCGCCTGACAGAATCGCGAAACCTGCTTCCACCCATCCTCATGCTGAATGAATCTCCTATCCCTCATTCGAATTAGAACACAGATAACCCACACCGAAACCAAAACAGAAGACAAATGGGAGCTAGCGCGAGGGCTCAAAACCGGAACGAAGCTAAACCCAGAGAGCACCAACAGAGAAACCTGAGAAGAAAGAACCCTCGGAGAGTGCCGCACGCTGCGTTAAAACCGGCAAACCCAAAAGCCCTAAAATGATGTCGATTGTGCCTTCACACCAAGGTCCCTGAGCCCTAAAGCCAGGAATTTAAACCGAAGATGCTGGGGAACACAATACCACTCTAGGAACCTTCGAAATCCTCTCAGAACGCAATAGAACACTCGCGGCAGCGCACCGATAGAGCTACCGGAAAGCGCCAAACGGGAATTGCCAGAACAAAGAAAACGGTCCTGCTTAAAATTATTATTCTTACAGTTTTTAATTTTCCTGTAATATAGATAAAATTCACTTTGTTGTCAGGTAATTTTTTTTTTAATTTCTCTCATGTAATATTATATATATTTTTTATCATCCCCCTAAGCGTGTAGTTTAAACGCCAAACTAGAGAGAAATAAAAAATATATATTACATGAGTAAAATTTACATTTAGGGGGCAAAAAAAGATTACAGGGGTAAACTTTACACCTAGGGGGCAAAAACAAACATTACAGGGATAAACTTTTTAAGGGAGTGTTTGAAAAAAAAATTTTACTGAGAAAAAAGCAAATTTCGCCTATATTACAGAGAATTTTGTATATTTAACCCTTATTTAATTTGATAAATAATATAATATTTAATTGTTCATCGTTATTAAAGTTTGTTCTATTTTGTAATTCATTTTAGAATTTGTTATGTTAAGAGCACTGAGGTAACATTGAGATTTTGTATACAGTTAAATGATAGAAAATATGATGAAAAATATTTTGTTTAATTTTTTAGAATTCACTTTATATATTTGAGAAGTAAAATACTTGTACTTTATAGTATTGATTAACTTAAAAATTGAATAAAAGTTATTAAAAATTATTTAACTTAAATATAAATATAAATTATTAATGTTGATATTTGTAAATATATAGTGTTAAAAATATTTGTATATAGAATAGTTCCACATTGATTATATCATGTACTTAGCTGTAATCTCTCTATATAATAATAAAGTCGTGGTGCTTTACAAAACGACATGATTTATTCAAATGTCTCTTAGTCTCTCGTATTTCAACATGGAATCTAGAGCCTACTGAGAGACAACCCTTTACTGTGATTTACTCTGTTAAGCCACTGTCTTTCGGTGAGAAATTTTTGGCAAACTGTGTCATAACTCCGGTTTGCCTTCCATACATTGTCGTGACTCATTTCGACATCCGTTTTCGAATTTCTCCGGTCACCACCGAACTACTGCGCCATCCGCTGTTGCCGCTATTGTTTCCGGCAACCTTTCAGCAAACTAACCCTACCTGCAGAAATGCCTTCTCCGATCTGTTCGATTCCAGCAATTTTCCCATCGCCCCACTCGCCACCGTGCAACTGCTCCAAATCTAATGCTTATGGCTACTCCTCAAAACTTTACGCCAAACTACGATGATTTTCTCAAGTGGTATCAAAATTATCATAACCCAGATTCTACTGCTTCAGTTACACACACTAGTAATTCATCTGCTTGCCTCTCTCAATCATCTTCTCTTGGACCTAGGGTCCTTGATTCTGGTGCGTCTGATCTTGTTATTGGTAATAAAAATCCTTTTACTTCCCTCTCCACCTTAGGTTTCTTACCTACTATAACTTCTGCCAATGGTTCTCAAACCCGATCTGAAGGGATTGGTAATGTTCAAATTATAGCTTCTTTCTCTGTTACTTCTGTTCTCTATGTACCTAATTGTCCATTTAATTTACTTTCAGTTATGTGTTTAACTCGTTCTCTTGATTGTATTGTCACCTTCACTAACAGTAATGCTACACTGCATGATTAGAGTTCGGGACAGGCGATTGGCATCAGATGCGAGTCTCAAGGCCTTTATTACCTCTTAGTGTCATCTCAGACATGTTCAGCCAAAGATTCTCTACTCACTATCCATGTTCAGTTAGGTCATCCTAGTATTCTTAAACTACAAAAGTTCGTGTCAAGTTTATCGAAGGTGTGTGTCTAATTTACATTGTGAGTCATGTCAAGTAGGGAAACACACTCGTAGTCAATTTCCCAATCGAGTCAATAAACGAGCTTCATCCCCTTTTGCTTTAGTTCACTCCGATGTTTGGGGTCCCTCGCGTACTCTCTCTACACTTGAGTCTAGGTATTTTGTCACCTTTATTGATGATTTTTCACGTTGCACGTGGTTATTAATAATAAAAAATAGATCTAAATTATTCTCTATTTTTGAACAATTTTATAAAGAAATAAAAACTCAGTTTGGGGTGTCTATTCGTACCTAAAGAAGTGATAATGCTCGTGAATACTTATCCCAATAATTTCAAACTTTTATGTCCATCAATGGTATTTTCCACCAAACATCTTGTCCTCAAACACCTCAACAAAACAGGGTAGCCGAACGCAAAAATCATCATCTCGTAGAAACCATTCGGGTCCTACTTCTCCATGGTAATGTTCCATTTCGGTTTTGGGGGGATGTTCTGCTAACGACATGTTACCTTATAAATCGCATGCCCTCATCTCTCCTTAATGATAGAATCCCTCATTTAATACTTTTTCCCAATTCTCCACTTCACCCAATTCCTCCCCGAGTCTTTGGGTCCACGTTTTTTGTACACAATCTCTCTCCCAGTCTTGATAAACTATGAGCTCGATCACTAAAGTGTGTCTTTCTTGGTTATCATCAATCCCAAAAAGGTTATTGTTGCTACTCACATACTCTACAATGATACCTCGTATCAGCCGATGTCACCTCCTCATTTTCCATCCTTCGATGGCAAAAGTGATCTTCATGAGCATATCATCGCTGTCAATAATCAGACGACCATAGTTGGGGCTTCAGATTCTCCAAAGTGAAAACTAATCTTCGTAACTTTCAAGAATATGGTGTTGCATTGGTACTGAAAATTCTAGTAACCCACACACGATGTCGTACTGGATGTTATGACATCCATAATTACACAGAACAAAACGTTAAAACAAAAGCGCATAAAAATAGTAAAGAACACAACAAATTGTTCACCCAATTCGGTATACAACAATACCTACTCCGGGGGATACCAAGCCAGGGAGGAAATCTAATATAAGAAGAATTAATTCGGAGTTAAAATCCCCCGTTTACAACTCCTCACTTAAGACCTAGACCTGAGTATCTCCACTCACCCCCCCTAATCACAGCAGTGATTACAAACACACATTAAACAAATTAGAGAGAAGACACACTTCAAAAACACACCTTGATCTGCTTAAAAGCTTCAATCAAGAGACACACACTCATGCTTAAAAGCTTAGAGTGACAAAGTACATAAACAACCTATTCCAATACAATCAACAAAAGACAATTGCTTGGAGTACAAGAGACTAAACACACAGCTACAGAACTACGGTTCTTCACAATTAACAAACCTTTCTCTCTGTGTTCCAAATTAGGATTGCAGTCTTCTTATATGCAGCTCTTGGGACTCGGGCTTTTCAAGAATCAAATTAGGGTTAACAAAGTTAACCTAATTTACACGTCATCAGGTTGTTACAAAATGTGTTGTCAACGAAATATTCTAGACGAAATATTCAATACACAATAAAAGGTTTCCTAAATTATAGATCGAGAGAAATCAAGAAACATAATAATAAAACATAACAGCTCCTGCTGTCAGACAAGGATGTCATGACATCGGTCATGACATTCACTAACAAAACCTGTATTAGTTTAACACATGCAGCCTGCATAACACAATATAAATCATGTCATGACATCAGTCAAGACATTAAACATCCAGGAATGTTTTACCACAAAAAGCAGCCAATTTAAAAACATCTACAATCTCCCCCTTTGGCAAATGTTTGGCTAAAACATCCTGTCACACCATATCAGAGAACCACTTGCAGCAGAAAGCACACAACCATACACAATCAGAGCTAGTACAGTACAACATACCACACAGACAACATACACCACTACTACCATCAGTATGCACACAACGCCCACAGCTACTGTTAGTTCTATATCAAGCATTTAACCACATAACATAGCTATACTACCACACCACAAGAGCAGCTGTCAAGTATAACAGAAATAAACTACTATACTACACACAATCAAGTAGATCAACACAAAACAAGCATATCAAAATTGTTGATCACACAAACTTGTTGTTCTGGGTGACACTACTACTTCCCCCCTGTTTGGCCACAAAAGTTGCTAAAGTAAACTTGAAAATGTAAACAAGTACACACCAAATTTAAGTAAAAATAACAAAACCAAACAAAAAAAAAATCACCACCACCATCTGTCTTTATTCTTCAGAATCAGACCCACCAGAGTTGTCTGCATTACTTTCTTCATCTTCTTCATCTGAACCATCAGCTGGACTGGTATTTCCTTCTTCAACTTCTTTCTCAAAATCTCTTCCCTCTTCTTGTTCATCTTGTGTTTCTGTCCCTGCAGCACCTGCAAAATCCTCATTACCACCCTTCTCTAGAGTGCTGATCATCTTCTCAAGAGATATCTTCCTTGCCTTCAGCTCTTTGCAAGTCTCTTTCAACATTGCTATGACTTCAGCCTTACTGGCTGATGATCCACTCTTGGATGTCTCACCTGATGTCATGACAATGTCTGGGACATGTGTTCCTTGAAACAATTTATAATGGAAAGACAGAGCACTTTCCCTTTTGCAAATAGAATCAGTTTCAACCAAGATGCCAGGGTGCTGGTTTAAGATGATATCAAATATGAGAGAAGGAAATTCTATAGGGCCTTTTACAATGTAGCTACCAGCATGCTTCATGGTCTGCTAAAAAATGTAGGTACCATAGTCAAACTTTGCTTTTGTACCAACAGCATAGATAATTCTTCCAAGAAGAGTTAAGACAGAAGACTTTTGATTTGTTGGCACCCAATTAGCAGCCCCAATCTTATGCAGTATTGCATATTTCATGCTTAATTTACTAGCAGATAATTTTCCTTTCAATGGCCAGCTCCTGACTTGGTTTGCAGTGATAACTTGGCATACCTTGTTATCAGAGACTTTAAGATCAAGTTGAGCTTCATCAGACCTTCCCAATATGTTGTTGATCACAGTGGACGAGAAGTTAACACATTTTCCTTTTACAAACACTTTTCTGAATTCCTAAGATCTTTTGTCAGCACACTCTTCAGAGAGGTTAACTATGAACTCTTTTGTAACACCCCTCTAATAACCCGCGGCAAATAAGAGTATATTAAATCAGAGTAACATGTAGAGAGGCATCACAATTATATAAACGATAAAACACGCGTCGATACATATCATGCATTCACTGAAACAACTGAAATTATAACTCATTTAAATAAAATCATGTTTTACACAGCGGAATCAAAACATAGAGTCAACATTCATCATTAATGTATCCGACTCAACCAACAAAACCAATTAGAGTTATAAACAACTCAAAACAAACGTGTTCCCAGTGTTACATCTACCAGAGCATGACACCGACACTATAACTAGAAACCGACTTATGAGCTAATCCTCACCAAGTCGCGCCGCTATCCTTAATCTGAAAATGACAACAAGTAAGGGTGAGTCTCATCACAGTTAACCAATGTTATTGCATCATAAATAATAACATATCATAGTTGTATCATTCACCCAATTGTTTCATACTCAGACAAATCAATCATTCATACATCCACAGATAAACAAACAGTCAACATGTAACATCTATCATCAGGCTATGAACAAATCATGCACATGTATGAAACTGACACTATGCATGTGGTACCAATCATCACCAGTGGAAATCATCCACCGACCGATCTATCATCATCCAGATACGGCCCTGCCAGCACAAATTCCACACAATGGGAATTCTGCCCCTCACTGAATCCTCTCATCATCTAGGATTCAGCCCATGTTTATGAATGCATGCAACATATATATAACATACTTTCATCATTACCATTCTATGAGTAGCATCACCTATACTCATTTCATCATCATCATCATCATCAACAATACTAAGCATGTTCATATATACATTACATCATTCAATACAATCAATCTTCAGTAAACCACAGAGTCACATCACAAGGTTTACACAGTCTAAAACAGCATACAAACAGGCCTACAAATCGAAAGTTACACATCATCGAACTTTCCAGAAAAATCACAAAACATAAATTTGCACACATAGCGTCCATACGCGTATCATGTTGCCCATACGCATCCATACGCGTATCACCATGTCTCATACGCGTATCATACGCATTTCACCAGAACTCAAAATGGCCTAGAAGCCAACCCATACGCGTATCAGCCTTGCCATACGCGTATCACCAGAATAATTTTCCTCTTTCTAAATTCCCATACGCGTATGAGCATCCCCATACGCTCCCATACGCAAAACATCAGTACATTGTATTTGGGACAGGGCAACTGCGTATCATACGCGTATAGCCCATTGGGAGTGTCCCCCATACGCGTATGACCTCATCCCATACGCGTATGGCACTGTTTCATACGCGAAACACCAGAAAATGCCCAGAACCTGCAGAATTTGTAACAGTCCAAAACCCATTCGTTTTTACTCATACCAGTCCACGATTTTGAGTCTAAAAACCAGAAAAATCACATCTAAACAGCATACGAATTCGCCAATAACCATAGTATATGATCCCCTAATCAATTTCATTCATCATACCCTAAATCTATCAGTTATTAGGGATTAACAGTTCAATTTCAATGATGAACACAAATGAAAATTCAGAATATAGAATCAATGGATCCAATTATACTCCTAATCCATACTATTACCCATAATACGATAAAAGAGATTAAACGGAGAGTCTCCCCTTACCTCAGATAAAAGTCTTGGTTTCCTGGTCTCTCCCTCTACAGTTCTCCTTCACGTTCCTTGCTCCCAATTCTGTTCTTTCACGTTCTTTCTTTCCCAATTCCCAATTCTGATTATTTTATGAAAAATAATATTAAATTAGTAAGGGCTTTACTGCACCACACCCCCTCTTCTTACTAATTTCACACATGGCCCAAATGCCATTAACCATCATTTTCCTCTTATTTCCATAAAATCCATATTAATAATAATTATTAATCCAATATTCAAATTAAATTAAAAATTAAAATTATACGGGTGTTACAACTCTCCCCCACTAAAAGAGTTTTCGTCCTCGGAAACATACCTCAGGTAAAAAGTTCTGGATAAGAATCCTTCATCTGACTCTCTAGCTCCCAGGTAACATTCCCCTCAGCAGGTCCTCCCCAAGCTACTCTGACCAAAGCTATTTCCTTGCCACGCAATTGCTTCAGCCTTCGATCCTCAATCCTCACAGGTAAAGTCTCAACCGTCAAGTTATCTTTCACCTGTATATCATCTACTTGGATCACATGGGACGGATCTGAAATGTATTTCCTCAACTGAGACACATGAAATACATCATGCAAATTTGCAAGCATCGGCGGTAAAGCGATACGATAAGCCACTTCTCCTACTCTTTCAGAAATTTGGAATGGTCCGATAAAACGCGGAGTCAACTTCTTCGACTTCAATGCCCGACCAATCCCTGTCATAGGAGTAACTCTCATAAACACATGATCTTCCTCTTGAAACTCAAGTGTTTTCCTCCTCTTGTCGTGATAACTCTTCTGACGACTCTGAGAAGCCTTCATCTTCTCCTGAATCATTTTAATCTTCTCTGTAGTCTGTTGTACAATTTCTGGACCAATCACAGCACTCTCACCAGATTCGTACCAACACAACGGCGTCCTACATCTCCTACCATACAAAGCCTCAAACGGAGCCATACCGATACTCGAATGATAACTGTTGTTGTAAGTAAACTCAATCAAAGGCAGATAACTATCCCAAGTACCTCCTTTTTCCAACACACAAGCCCGCAACAAATCCTCTAATGACTGAATCGTCCTCTCAGTCTGTCCATCAGTCTGCGGATGATAAGCAGAACTCAATCTTAGCTTAGTACCTAAAGCTTTCTGCAAACCTTCCCAGAACTTAGACGTAAATCTCGGATCTCTGTCTGACACGATACTTGAAGGAATACCATGCAGACTCACTATCTTCTCAATATACAATTGAGCCAGCTTCTCCATCGGATAATCCATTCTCACTGGTATAAAATGTGCAGACTTCGTCAACCTGTCCACCACGACCCAGATAGCTTCACAATTTCTGATAGTTCTCGGCAAACCCGACACAAAATACATTGAGATGCTGTCCCACTTCCACTCAGGAATAAACATCGGTTGCATCAACCCAGACGGTTTCTGATGCTCGATCTTTGACTTCTGGCAAGTCAAACAAGAATACACAAACTCAGCAATTTCCTTCTTCATTCCAGGCCACCAAAACAACTTTTTCAAATCATGATACATCTTGGTAGCACCAGGATGAATACTCAATCCACTACGGTGTCCTTCCTCCAAAATACGCTTCCGGAGTTCATCAACATCAGGAACACAAACTCGGTCACCAAACCTCAGTATACCATTCTCGTCGACTCTGAATTCACTACTCTTGCCTTGATTAATCAAAGTCAACTTATCAATCAATTCAACATCGGCTTTCTGACCTTCTCTTATTTCTTCGATAATACCACTAGTCAGCTTCAGCATACCCAATTTAACACTAGTAGGAGTACCTTCACATATTAAACTCAAGTCTCTGAATTGTTCAATCAAATCCAATTCCTTCACCATTAACATAGACATATGCAAGGTCTTCCTACTCAATGCATCAGCCACGACGTTTGCCTTACCCGGATGGTAATTCAGACCAAAATCATAATCCTTCAGGAATTCTAACCACCTTCTCTGCCTCATATTCAGCTCTTTCTGATCAAAGAGATACTTCAGACTTTTGTGATCACTGAACACCTCAAATCTCGAACCATACAAATAGTGTCGCCACAACTTCAAAACAAAAACCACAGCTGCCAACTCCAAATCATGAGTCGGATAATTCCTCTCATGCACTTTGAGTTGTCTCGACGCATAAGCGACCACCTGTTGATTCTGCATCAATACACCACCTAAACCCATCAGTGATGCGTCACAATAAACCACAAATGATTCTGTCGGATTCGGCAAAATCAAAATAGGAGCACTAGTCAATATCCTCTTAAGCTCTTGGAATCCTTCTTCACACTTTGCATCCCAAATAAAGGCTTGTCCCTTCCTGGTTAGTTTAGTTAACGGCAATGCTAACTTTGAAAATCCTTCAATGAACTTTCTGTAGTAACCTGCAAGGCCAAGAAAACTATGAATCTCAGATACTGACTTCGGAGCTTCCCACTGAGACACAGCTTCTATCTTTGTAGGATCAACAGCAATACCATCCTTAGAAATCACATGTCCAAGAAAACTGACTTCTTCTAACCAAAATTCACACTTTGACAGTTTGGCAAAAAGTCGCTTTTCTTTCAACAATTCTAACACAGTTCTGAGATGCTCTGCATGTTCCTCCTCATTCTTAGAATATATCAGGATATCATCTATAAACACCACCACAAACTTGTCGAGATACGGATGAAAAATCCTGTTCATATATTCCATAAAAACACCAGGTGCATTAGTAACTCCAAACGGCATCACAGAATACTCATAATATCCATACCTCGTTCTAAAAGCAGTCTTCTGAATATCGTCATCTTTCACACGTATCTGATGATACCCAGACCCCAGATCAATCTTACTAAATACACACGCTCCAACCAACTGATCCATCAAATCATCAATCCTCGGTAATGGATACCGATTCTTGATAGTAACCTTGTTCAATTGTCTGTAGTCTACACACAGCCTCATTGAACCCTCTTTCTTCTTTACCAGCAACACAGGCGCACCCCACGGCGAAACACTAGGACGAATAAACTTCTTCTCAAGCAATTCCTCTAACTGCTTCTTCAGTTCAGCCAATTCAGAAGGCGACATACGATACGGCGCCATTGACACTGGACTAGTTCCTGGAACCAAATCAATAGAAAACTCCACTTCTCTTTCCGGTGGCAATTCATTCACATCTTCTGGAAAAACTTCTGGAAATTCACACACTACAGGCAATTCGCCACTCGCCACTTTCTCTTTTATATTCATCAATGCGAACAACATAAACACTGTTGCACCATCTCCGATAGCTTCATTCACCTGTCTAGCTGTCATTTCCAGACTATCAGAACTAACCTCTTCAGGAAAAATTACCGTCTTTGCAAAATAGTTGATATGAACACGGTTGAATTCCAACCAGTTCATTCCCAGGATTACATCAAGTTGTTTCAACGGAAGGCACACTAAGTCCATCCTGAATTCTCTACCAAAAATGTCAACCGGACAATTCAAGCATGCAAACGAAGTAGTTACTGAACCCGACGCAGGAGTGTCAATAACCATACTTCCATTTATATCAGATATCTCAAGATTTAACCTCTCAGCACAATCCAAAGAAATAAAAGAGTGAGTTGCTCCAGTATCAATAATTGCAACTAAAGGTGTGCCATGAATGAAACACGTACCTTTAATCAACCTGTCCTCTGGAGTAGTCTTTGACCCGGTCAAAGCAAAAACCTTTCCTCCTGATTGGTTCTTCTTTGGCTTAGGACAATTAGGGCTGATGTGACCTTCTTCTCCACAGTTGTAACAAGTCACAACCCTCTTCTTGCAGTCAGCAGCAATATGGCCCACTTGGTCACACTTGTAACACTTCTTCTGATCAACCTTGCATTCATTCCTACGATGTCCCATCTCACCACAATTGTAACACCTGATACGAGCACTGGAATCTCCCCCACAGGGTTTCTTCCAATCAACAGGTTTACCTCTACCATATGGCTTACCTCGATCCATATGTTTCTTTCCTTTTCTGTCAACCAACTCGCGAGAGTGAGATGACCTCAGCTTGATGTTATCTTCCTCAAAAATCCTGCTACAATCTACCAGATCAACAAACCTCCGGATTCTCTGGTACCTGATACCCTTCTTGATCTCGTCACGAAGACCATTCTCAAATTTGACACATTTCGAGAACTCACTGGCTTCGTCATCATTGTAATGCACATAGTACCTTGCCAGTTCCACAAACTTGGCAGCATACTCTGGTACTGACATACTACCTTGAACCAGCGCCAGAAATTCAACTTCCTTTCTTCCCCTGACATCTTCAGGAAAATACCTCCTCAGAAATTCCCTCCTGAATACAGTCCAGGTAATCGCTGTGCCACTAGCATCCAGCTCAGTTCTGGTTGACATCCACCAATCATCAGCTTTGTCAGATAACATGTGGGTGCCATATCTCACCTTGAGATCCTCAGCACAGTCAATGACTCTGAAAATCCTCTCGATCTCCTTATGCCATTTCTGAGCACCCTCAGGATCATGGTGCCCCTGAACAATGGAGGATTGTTCCTCTGGAAACTGTTCAGTTGTCTGTCGGCACCAATCGCAGCTCCATTGGCATTCCCTCCCAGCACACCAGCAATCATGCCCAGAGCCTCAGCGATAGCATCGTCGTTTCTCCCTCCTCTTCCAGCCATCGTTCTGCTTAACACAAACAATCCAGTCATAACAAAAGTGTCGACAAATAACTTGTATTAGTCGCATACACAGAAGACTGACACTAAGACTCTGGTCACCACGACCGACTATGCTCTGATACCACTATTGTAACACCCCTCTAATAACCCGCGGCAAATAACAGTATATTAAATCAGAGTAACATGTAGAGAGGCATCACAATTATATAAACAATAAAACACGCGTCGGTACATATCATGCATTCACTGAAACAACTGAAATTATAACTCATTTAAATAAAATCATGTTTTACACAGCGGAATCAAAACATAGAGTCAACATTCATCATTAATGTATCCGACTCAACCAACAAAACCAATTGAGTTATAAACAACTCAAAACAAACGTGTTCCCAGTGTTACATCTACCAGAGCATGACACCGACACTATAACTAGAAACCGACTTATGAGCTAATCCTCACCAAGTCGCGCCGCTATCCTCAATCTGAAAATGACAACAAGTAAGGGTGAGTCTCATCACAGTTAACCAATGTTATTGCATCATAAATAATAACATATCATAGTTGTATCATTCACCCAATTGTTTCATACTCAGACAAATCAATCATTCATACATCCACAGATAAACAAACAGTCAACATGTAACATCTATCATCAGGCTATGAACAAATCATGCACATGTATGAAACTGACACTATGCATGTGGTACCAATCATCACCAGTGGAAATCATCCACCGACCGATCTATCATCATCTAGATACGGCCCTGCCAGCACAAATTCCACACAATGGGAATTCTGCCCCTCACTGAATCCTCTCATCATCTAGGATTCAGCCCATGTTTATGAATGCATGCAACATATATATAACATACTTTCATCATTACCATTCTATGAGTAGCATCACCTATACTCATTTCATCATCATCATCATCATCAACAATACTAAGCATGTTCATATATACATTACATCATTCAATACAATCAATCTTCAGTAAACCACAGAGTCACATCACAAGGTTTACACAGTCTAAAACAGCATACAAACAGGCCTACAAATCGAAAGTTACACATCATCGAACTTTCCAGAAAAATCACAAAACAGAAATTTGCACACATAGCGTCCATACGCGTATCATGTTGCCCATACGCATCCATACGCGTATCACCATGTCTCATACGCGTATCATACGCATTTCACCAGAACTCAAAATGGCCTAGAATCCAACCCATACGCGTATCAGCCTTGCCATACGCGTATCACCAGAATAATTTTCCTCTTTCCAAATTCCCATACGCGTATGAGCATCCCCATACGCTCCCATACGCAAAACATCAGTACATTGTATTTGGGACAGGGCAACTGCGTATCATACGCGTATAGCCCATTGGGAGTGTCCCCCATACGCGTATGACCTCATCCCATACGCGTATGGCACTGTTTCATACGCGAAACACCAGAAAATGCCCAGAACTTGCAGAATTCGTAACAGTCCAAAACCCATTCGTTTTTACTCATACCAGTCCACGATTTTGAGTCTAAAAACCAGAAAAATCACATCTAAACAGCATACGAATTCGCCAATAACCATAGTATATGATCCCCTAATCAATTTCATTCATCATACCCTAAATCTATCAGTTATTAGGGATTAACAGTTCAATTTCAATGATGAACACAAATGAAAATTCAGAATATAGAATCAATGGATCCAATTATACTCCTAATCCATACTATTACCCATAATACGATAAAAGAGATTAAAAGGAGAGTCTCCCCTTACCTCAGATAAAAGTCTTGGTTTCCTGGTCTCTCCCTCTACAGTTCTCCTTCACGTTCCTTGCTCCCAATTCTGTTCTTTCACGTTCTTTCTTTCCCAATTCCCAATTCTGATTATTTTATGAAAAATAATATTAAATTAGTAAGGGCTTTACTGCACCACACCCCCCTCTTCTTACTAATTTCACACATGGCCCAAAAGCCATTAACCATCATTTTCCTCTTATTTCCATAAAATCCATAATAATAATAATTATTAATCCAATATTCAAATTAAATTAAAAATTAAAATTATACGGGTGTTACATCTTTGACTAGAGTTCCATAGCATTTACTCAGATGGGCAACAGTTTTGATTAGGCCAGCAACCTCAATCAAGTCCATTATGTCCTTACAGTCACGCATATTTTGAGCCAATTCCCTCTCAAGGGCCAGTCTCTTTTGATACATAAATTTCCACCTGTTTGCATTTGCAGCAAAGTGGAAGGATACATTGTCAATGGGAACTTCAGGAACACTCGCAGCAAGCTTGCTAGTTGTGGGCTTCTTCTTTAATGGAATGTCATGGACATTCACTTCAACATCAGACTCAGATTCTTCAATAGCTCTTGCCTTCCTTTTCTTTGGAACAACCTTGCTCCAAGATTTTGAGGGACCAAATCCAATACTTTTAGTTCTGCTTTTTACAGGTCCTGCAGAGGTACTATTCTTCTTGACAAAATCTTTGGAAGGGCTTTTAACCGCAACTTTCTTCAAAGGAGAATTTTGAATCACAGCTTTGTCTTTTCTCCTGGTCATGAGCCTTTCAGCTACACTCAGGTTCACAGTAGCAAGCAATTCATTGTCATAGTACTCATCTAAATCCATAACATTTGTACCTGTTCCAGCCTCTGCCCTTGGACTATCATCATCTTCAGACTTTCCGATGTCATTGACATCCTCAGTGACATTGGTGTTATCAGCATCTTCTTGAACCTCTTCATTGTTCTTTTCTTCAGTCATGTGAATGTCACTACCAGCAGTGTGACCATCAGTTTCATTACATTTGTTCTTGGGAGGATCAGGAATCACGGTTTATAAGGGGACAGATATCCCAGGGTCCTGATGATTTTCATCCAAAATCCGTTTGACAATCTTGGCTATGGAGTTATGGACATATCTTGTTCCTTCTTTAGTAAGTTCCTCACGAGGGTTGGATAATGAGGGGAACACACCCTTCATTCTACCGCCAAACAGAATTATAGAAATTAATCTTATTAGAGGGAACACACCCTTCATTCTACCATAAGCAAAATACAGATCAGTGGTCACACCAGGATAACTGAACGTATCTTTTCTTGATTTAAGTTTTTAAAAACCCAATCCAACCCCCCCTTATTGTGTTTTTTGTTACTTCAATCATGATGAAAAATGTAGTCCCCATCTCTTGCCAAGTTGTAACGCTCATGGAAGGTAAAGAGTAGAACCACTCTTTTGCTTCCTCTGACAAAGTAAATGGAAACATTACCAAATTTTTCGCTTCTTCAGAATTCCCCTCAATCTTCAACGACGTGCTCAAAGTGAGAAACCTTTGTAAATGCTTATTTGAATCTTCATTGATTTTTTCAGAAAAGGGTCTCCTTTCGAGCTGCTAGATAGTTGAAAGGTGCAACTGAAAATTAGCAACATCGACCGGTTGATTTACTATTGTTAACCGTCCATTTGGAGCATTTTCTCCTCCATAGTCACCCATAAGTCTTTCTGCTGGAGGTGGCTTTGCAGCCATAATCTCAGACTTGCTATCTAAATGCTCTAACTGAACATAAACTCCTTCCTCTTTTTCAGATTCAGATATTATCAGTGTTTCTTCTAACGCTTCCAATCTTTCTTGTCTAGCTTTACGGAGTCTAGCACGCAATGATTTCTCAAGTTTTGTGTCAAAAAGAAATTCAGCAAAGGCCTTTCCTCGCATACAAATATTAGACAATTATAAGTAATAATTAAAATCAATAAAAATAACAAACAGGAAAATTTTAGTTGCAGAGCAACAAAATTTCAATTGAATTACGATTTAAACTTATATTTTGGCAGTCCCCGGTAACGGTGCCAAAAACTTGATTAGAAAAATAGAAAGTGTACTATTTTCACCGATGTAATAATAATAGAGGTTTATCCCCAATATCGATCTCGAGGACTGGGTAGGAAATACAAGTTATTATAATGATTCAATTGAACTAAATATCATTCGGGTTTTTGTGATTGTTTGGAAATAATACTTAACAATGATAAATAAGAGCAAAATAATAAAATTGTCTTTTAAAATATATGAGAAATCATGTTAGAGCAAGGTGTATGAACTGCCTTGCAACAACCTTTAATCCTTATTTACGAAACATGAGTTAGAGTGAACTATTACCAAATCTCAAGAATCATTTTCCGTAATTCCTTAACAGAAAATATTTGATATTCATCTTGTACCCTAATTCCTTAGTTGTTCAAGATGATATCAAGCAATACATATTTTAAAAAGAATATTACGGTTACTACGGTGAATCCTTATTCCTAAGCAATATCTACCGTAGTTGTATTATGCAAATAGCGATAAGGTGGTTTGTCCGACCTAAACCTTAACCGTAAATTGAAATCTATTTGTACGATAGAAAAAGATTTAATCACTTTACACAATAACATAGGTTCACACAAACAGTGATAACATAAAATAAGGAAAATTAGGTTCATCACAACAGCAATTCAGGGAAACCCCCTAGCATTGGGAGGTTTAGCCGCTCACAATATTCAAAGAACTTACAATAAGAAGATTAGACATTACAAAAAAAGATGATTGCTTTGATCTTCAATCGCGATTGCTCTTAAAAATCTTCGTTCTCCGAAACCCTTGAAAGCCCTATTCTCCATTATGAAATTCTTCCGTACGAATACAAGTGAGTTTCTCCTCTCCAAAAGTAGTTTAAATAATTAAAAATCACTAAACAGCTGTAGCAAATACCCAAAATGCCCTCATGGGTCAAAAAACATAACGCTTCAAGAAGATCAGCAGAGTCAGCACACTGGCCAACACAGGCCATGTCAAGCAACGCGGTTGGCCGTGTCAGGCTACACGGTTGGCCGTGTTGGCTCCTAGAATTGGGCGCTCAAAACAACTCTCTCCCAGACTTGCTGACACGGGAACCTGTATCAATCCACTGTTATCCTTCAAAATCTTTACAAATTGTCCTTCTCTGACACGGGCCGTGTAAGGTGACACGGGCACCCGTGTCAGGCTTCTATTTTCTTCAAAAATTACTTAACAAAACTTGGGATTCCGATTTTCCTTGCATAAGTCCTTTGGGCTTTTTGGCTGAATCTGAAAACACACAAAAATACCACGGAAACGCATAAAATACAACAAAAAGACGTAAACCAATAAAAACAACAATACGCAAATGGAAATGCGAAAAGCAATAATAACTTGAAAAACAATAAATAGACAAGACAAAGTGTTACCGATTTTTGCAGATTCATGTCGAATAAATGACAAAAACTAATAGAATTGGTGACCGATCACTCAGCCATTACATCAGTTTCATTCTTCTGCAAATAAATTATATTCTTGCATTGTTTATTAGTATAATTTCCCTTAATATTCATTGTGTTTAGATTCTGTTGATTCCATTCATGACACAAAGTTAATTTGACCATTTCTTCTAAACTTCTCTCCTCTTATAATCTCTCTTCTCTACTTGTTCTATATGAAACATACCCTTAATGAATTAGAATAACAATCATATTGGTTTAGTTGTTGCAAAACTGTTATATCAAATGTTTTTTTTACATACAATATGAGTGATTTTTAACCTCCAAACAAATAATAAAAAGTACATAGGAATGAATATGAAGAAGAAAAACTTAAGATATGTGATTAAATATTAAGATAAGACCATCATTGTGATGATAAAAATGAACATATGCTTCATCTCTCAATCAGTTCTAATGATTATCACAATTTCATAATCACCCGTTTTTTCAACATTAATAACAAATAGCATTAAGCATACATTTACACCTTTAATGCTTGATCTGATTCACTATTCGGCCCACAGATATATATGTGCCTTGTATTCCAATCAATGTAGCAATGATAAGAATTCCCTTAATGATCATCATCTCTAACTCAAATTTGTTACGCACTTTATTCATCTTCAAATAGCACACACAAGGGAACAACAATGAGATTGCCACACTCAAAAAAGCACCAATGAATGCCATAATGTATGCAAAAAAGGGAATGTATAATGCCACAAGTACACTGCTAGCCACAATGGTTGTTCTCACTATGATGCTAATAGATCTACTCATGCATAGATTCCATTTCTCCTCAATAGCAATTGTTATGGGGCTAATTTCAATAGCATACTTTGTGAAAGGACTGATTACGGTGGAATAGATTGCTATTTTTGTGCTTATTGTATTTTTAGGTAAATTTAATGTGATTTGAGACTTTAAATTATCTCCAAACATCATGTAGCCTAGAACGGCAAGTGTTCCATAGATAATAGTGCTTATCACAAAGCAAACCAACACAACCTGCAATTACAAAAATGTCATATCTATAAGAAAAATCAAGAACAACTTCTAAGCAATACATAAATGATTAAAGAAACTAAATTGTTAGATAACCTACCATTTTAAAGTGTGTTTAAATGAGAAAATTGAGACAATTGAAAAAAATCAAATAATCCTTTAAGTGATGTTGGCCAATTTCTACCTTTTATTTAAAAAATTTGGGCCCTATATAAGGTGATGATCTTCTTATGAAATCTTTTCCAATATATGATTCCATTGAAACATAACATTTTTAGTCATGTCTTAATGGGTCTAGACAGTATCTCTTGTTCTTTTTGTCAAAGATCTATATAGTCTATCTCACATCTCTTTATTACATTTGGGTCGATGACTAATACATTTTTTTGGTTGTTTGAGAGAGAATTAATCCATCCTGTCGCACCCCAATTTTTGACCTAGTCTTTTTTATAGTCATGTCGAATTCGTATTTCATTCATCGTTCATGCATCGCATCATGGCATATTTTGAAAATTTTGACATTTAATTAAAGTCAATAAAAATAGCCTTCATTTGCATTTTTACATGTTTTGTTTCATTAGTTTTTGATATTTTAATTTAATTTTAGTTCATTGTATTTTTCATTAGAATTAGTATTATATTTTTTTTATCTTTTTAGTTTAGATTTATCTTAGTTTTATTTATCATTTAGTCAAAAAATGTATAATAAAAAGAGTGAGAATTTGGGTTAAGCCCATTTCACATTAAAAGTCCATTTACATTTTTTGTATACTAAACAAAAACAAAAAAAATTGACAAACATTCTTGCTCCTTGCCTTCACGTGACTATGCACTATCACCATCATCTTTCCTGCAAAACAAATGCTACACTCCAAAATCCCTGCTGCACAATACAATGCTACATGTCTGTCCAAAGTCAGCTTCAAAACCAGCCAAGAATTACACCAATTTGTCCAAAACATAACCTGCATCATAAAGCAAATTACTCAGTTCACCACATATGTTCAAATTTCATCCATATTTTCCCCCCAAAACCAGTTGCATTTTATCTATAAAAACAGACATTCCACAAACACAGAAAAAAAAAATTCGGTCAAAAAGAATCTAACAGAAAAAACTCTTCTCAAAACCTCACCTTCACTCAAAATCACCCTCACCACTCTAAACCTCTGCCTCACAAATCATTCATCATACCATAACCTTCAAAATCCCTTTAGCCATCACCCGTATAAACCAACAACAATATCATCACACCACAGTTTTGAAGTTATCATTGATTCAACCCACCATCACAACTTACCTCAAAACTTTTGCTCAGATCGACACAACTTCACTCAACCACACCGCTCCTCACCTTCGAGCCAACCAAACACAACGACAAGACTCATCATTCACCAACATAACACAACAATATCAGAAGCAACACAAGGTTCACGGAGCAGAGAGTCAAAGAAGAGCGAGGACGCATACCTGAAGACTTCTTCGGTAGTTTTTGATTTGTAGTTCTTTAATTTGATTTCTGTTTATTTATGTACATTTCACCATTGATACTTGTACTGTGCAAATCACCATGTAATCTCTAAGGTCGTGCTGAAATATTTTTTGGGGCTTAGGGTTTTATGTGGGATGAGGTTAGATCGATTTGCTTATATGCTTGTTTGAAGCTTCGTTTGATCTGTTGAAACATGGCGTTCTCGCGAGAGACAGAGTAGATCTGAGAGAGAGCACCGCGAGAGAGCGGAGAGATTGAGTTTTTGCTCTGCATTGAGAAGCAGAATCGTGAAATACGTGATAGAGAGGAGAATGATTGAGAGATCAAGAGGAAAATTTGCTCTGTTTTCACGTTCATGAGAGAGGGAGCCGCTGAGTTTGTGGTTCTGTTTAGGGTTTCATACGAGATTTCCACATGTGTGTTAAATGGGCGGATCCGGGTCCCTGAC
This sequence comes from Vicia villosa, assembly GCF_029867415.1. Taxonomy (NCBI): domain Eukaryota; kingdom Viridiplantae; phylum Streptophyta; class Magnoliopsida; order Fabales; family Fabaceae; genus Vicia; species Vicia villosa. The sequence continues at coordinate 18,329,085 of NC_081181.1, read as the reverse complement.
CCGACCCGGTCTAGCCCATCTTTATTTTTTTTATTTCTTTTAATGTTTTCCTGTTGGGCTAATGATATTGGGCCCCTTCTCATTCTTTTTTTTACACCACTCATGGCCCATTTCTTTACTATTATTATTATTTCTTTTCATTACCTTGATTATATATATAAATAACAATTAGCATTTTATTATTAGACCTCTTTTTATATAAAAATCACAAAAATATATTTATTTGTTTATTTTACTTATGGTATTTATTAAGAGATAAAAATAAAATATATTCTTGTACATATAGAATTTCTTTCCAAATATTCAAAATGATATAAAAATAGCTTTTTAATCGAATCGAATTTTGAGACTTAATGGATGAATCAAGGAGGGTTCGTACGTACTTGTGCGATTTGTCCTAAAAGTATTTGGGTGATGGCCGTTAAGCTTTTATTCGAATACTTGGATTCCATTAAACACTCCATAAAACTCGATTTAATTCACCTTTTTTGACAAAAAAACACTTTCTTTTAATCAAATAATTTTATCTATAATGGAAAGAAGGGTTTGTACGTACTTGTACAAGTTGTTCTTTAAGCATTTAGGCGATGGCCGTTAAGCCTTTGTTTGGATGTTTAAACTCCATTAAAGACTTCTTAAAAACCGATTTAACTCACTCTCTTTTACAAAAACGCTCTTCTTTTAATAAAATCATTTTAGTCTATAATGGATAATGAAGAAGGGTTTGTACGTACTTGTACAAGTTGTTCTTTAAGCAATTAGGCGATGGCCGTTAAGCCATTGTTTATGCGCGTAGACTCCATTAAAGACTTCATTAAACTCGATTTAGCAAGTTTTCTTTCTAAGTATCTTAAGCGATGGCCGTTAAGCTTTTGTTTAAATACTTGGATCCTATTAAATGTTTTTCAACTCTTCAAATCATCTTCATCACCTACGAGGAGGTTGTACGTACTTGTACAATTTTCTCTTTCAAACATTTAGGCGATGGCCGTTAAGCCTTTGTTTAGGTGTTTGATTTCTCTTAACAAACAAACTTTCAATTCATTCACACTCTTTTACATTCTAAAACACTTTTTTCATAAAACGAGACACTTATTCAATTTCAATACGAACATACTTCCACATGTGAAGATCTAACATCTTCCACTCGAATGCGATGATGGCCAAAATCATGTCTTATCTTGATTTAGTTATCCATTCTTGTAGTGATATCATATCCATGTGCGCGTAGTATTTCCATTTGAAAGCGATCGAGTACCTCTCGCTAAAATCAATCAACAAAACATTTCGTAGTTTTAGCCCGAACTACGATTGCTCTGACTTTCCCATTGCACTAGGGAATACGTAGGCACAAGATACAAATGTCTTGGCGAGCACAGTAATAAAAAACCTTTTTTTGTTCTTTTCTTCTTTCCAACCTAATAAATAAATAAAGTAGATAATAAGCTAATAATAAATCACAAGATTAACTAAATGGGTCCCATCGAGTACGATGGAGGTGAGGGGTGCTAATACCTTCCCCTTGCTTAACCGACTCCCGAACCTAAATTTGGTTGCGATGACCATCTTATCCTTTCTTTTCTTAATTCGTGGGTTTTATCGATATTTTCCCTTTCCTTTTGGAATAAATAAAGTTCGGTGGCGACTCTGTTGTACTTCGAACGCGTGAGAACGCGTCGAGTCACATTTTTACCGCTACACATCCTAGTCAATTTTCATCACTGGTTCAATTATTTTTATAATTTAAGGACTAGAGTGGACTTGATCCTTGTGGTGAGTCATCAGGGAAACAACCACAACTATTCAAGAGCAATCACACAAGTGAAAGAGATACTATATATTCATCCAAAGTTTCAAGGCAGTAAGTATATGATTTATCGCTCTTATAAATTGTTCAAACTCTACCTTTTTAAGCAATGTAAGATTTCAAACTCACACTTAAGTCACAATAATATCCCTCTTAAGTGTGAGTCCATTCACTTATATGCTCTCCCTCCAGCAAAAACTCTTTCATCCACATATACTTGTACCCGTCCACACACGCATCTATTGTCACTGACACCCTCACCACATCATTGTAATGTCATCAACCCACGCCTCCTGACCATCACCTTGTCAGGAAGAATTTCAATACTAGGATTTGATCTATGTGTTAAACAATCAACTCTGATACCACTATAGGTTCGTGAGGGGGCATTCCTAATGTGTCAAGAGACACCACAAATTTACTCAAACCTAAGAGAATTAGATATATGAATCATGTCTCTTACAAAGTGATTAACCTATACTTTCTCACACAATGTCAGACTTTTAACTTACACTTGAATCGCAACAATTTTTTCTCAACAAAAATATTTTATTACAGTTTGTAATTTTTAAAAGGACAAAATTACAAACTCTTTTATACAATTGCAATTTTTAGAAAGAGAAAACTGCAAACCCTCCTAACTTTAACTTCGGAATGAAAAATTGCAAATCCTCTCAACTTCACTTTTTGCACGGGAAAATTGCAAACTCTCCCAACTATCAATTTTGCACGGAAAAATTGAAAATCCTCTTAACTAAAATTTTATATGAAAAAATTACCCAAACCACATTGCACCCACAAGACTAGAGTTGTTGTGTTGAAGAAAATTCAAACTAACTCTCTATATTTAATCTAACATTTTACTTTTTTTTCTTCCTTCTGTTCAACGTGGGACTTGGATGAATACCCATTTGGATCTAACACCTTGTTTAACACTCTATGGTATGGATTAATTGTAAATTCTAGAATGGTCTTATCTTCTTTGCCACATCGGTGAAGGCGGTGGAACGGATAAATTAGAACATCTTCGCTTTTCGGAAATGGCTCATTGGTAGGATATCAGGTTATTCTTGCACTTTTCATGAATGGTTGAGGAACCATTTCTCTTCTTCTGCCAATAGCGATTTACGGGTGTGTTGATCAGTGGTTTTCACACATATATTTATCGTTGTTTTTAAGTATGTTTAAGTTATGTTATTGAGCGTTTTATTTCTTTATTCGTCATTTTATGCTTTGGTTGTATGTTTTTATGTTTTCAGATTCATATGGAGAAATCGGAGTAAATCAGTGCAAAACTCGGAAGTTTTGAGGAAGTTCAGAAAACATGCTACAGGAGGCCTGACACGGGTGGCCGTGTTGCCCAACACGGGCCGTGTCAGGAAGAGAGCTGGGAGCAAAGTTTGAGAGAAAGGAAAAACAGTGAAGCAACACGGGTGCCCGTGTTGCACAACACGGCCCGTGTTGCACATCCTGGGACCAAACAATAAAAATAAACATAACAGGGGACCAACACGGGTGCCCGTGTTGCTCAACACGGCCCGTGTTGGTGGATGACGCTGATTTCAGTGATTTTTATTATTTAGTTCAGTGGTTGGCCTGCAGGGGTGTTTTTGGGATTTCCAACCAACTTAAGTGAGTCTGCACTATTTAGGAGGGTTTTCAAGATGAATTAGAGGACTTTTGGCATCATACGATAGAAAATCACAGAAGAGAGAAGATAGCTTCATCAAGGATTTCGGAGACGGAGAGATTCAACGGTGGACACCATTGAAGATCAAAGTTCCCAATTATCTTTGTAATGTCTAAATTCTTTACTATGTCTTTCTTGAATATTATGAGAGGCTAAACCCCCCAATGCTAGGGGGGTGGTCCTGATTTGGTTTTTTGTAATAACGATGAATTTGTGATCTCGTCAATACATTGGTTTATATTATTCAGTTAAATTATGCAATGTTCTTCTTGTTTTCTTTATCGGTCAAATAAGGATTAATCTATGGCTAACAAATACAGGACTGTAGTTGTTAGGGTTTGTGCATAATTTGATTATAGTAGATATCACCTAGGACTAGGGATACCCTATCATTACCACATAATCTTGATTATATAAAAGCTTGGTTCCAATTTAGGTTCCTAAGGACTTAGGATTTAGGTTAGAAGACCAAAGGTTTCCTCACTAAGGACTTAGGAGGAAACACCCTAAGGATGTGGTAACTGAATGTTATGAACTTGTTGAAGAGATCTTAATTCTGAAGTGTTACATGCCAAATCAACCACTCACCCTAGCATCTCATATATTTGATAACAAAAATCAATTTATTTTCTCATCATTTTTTTCTTTGCAAGGATTTCATCCACCAAAACCAAAACATTAATCTTTTGTTCAATTGAATCATATTTTACGAATCTGTATTTCCTACGCAGTCCTTGAGATCGACATTCAGGGAATTTCCCTTATTATTACTACAGAGGCAAAAATAGTACACTTGCTATTTTACCGATCAAGTTTTTGGCGCCGTTGCCGGGGACTGCCAAAATACAGATTTTTAACTTAAGTTCAATTGAAATTTTGTTGCTCTGCGACTAAAATTTTATTTTCTGCACTTTTTATTTTTTTTTTCTTTTCTGATTTCAACTAATCTGCGCTAATCATTGTATGCGAGGAAAGTCCTCAGCTGATTTATCTTTTGACACAGAAATTGAAAGACCCTTGCACGCAAGGCATAGACAAGCTCGTCAAGAGAAACTTGAATCCGAAGAAGTTGTGACAGTTCATTCAGATTCTGAAAGTGAAGAGGAAGTTATGGGCGAGAATCCACCTCCACCGGAGAGACTTCTCGGAGACTATGGTGCTACGAACACACCGGGTGGTAGACTAACAATTGTCAACCAACCGGTAAATGTGGCAAATTTTCAATTGCATCCGAGCACAATAAATCAGCTGGAAAGAAAACCTTTCACCGGAAAGGTTAATGAAGATGCAAACAAGCACCTACAAAGATTTCTTACCATGAGTACAACGTTAAAAATTGAAGGGCATACAGAAGAGGCAAAGAAGCTGAGAATGTTCCCGTTCACCTTGGCCGAAGAAGCAGAAGAGTGGTTCTATTCTCTTCCAGCAGGAAGTATCACATCATGGGAAGAGATGGAGAAGGCTTTCTTGGATGAGTATTTTCCCGCATCTGTATTTATAAGGAAGAGGTATGATATCTTGAACTTCAAGCAGAAAGAGGGTGAACCCTTAGGAGATGCCTACAAAAGATTCAAAAGAATTCTAGTAGCATGTCCCACTCATAATATGGACAAGACTGAACAAATGCAAGTATTTGTCAATGGGCTCAAAAGGAAGACAAAGCAGTTGATCGATACAGCAGCTGGAGGCTCGACAAATTTCACAACAGCCTCTGGTATCATCAAGATCATTGAAGCAATAGCTGCAAATGAGCATTTGGAGTTGTATGACCGGTGTACGAGAAAACCTGAAGGAGTCATTGATTTGAAGCTAGACACCAACAAAATTCGGGTTGAAGAAGCTATAGCTGCAGAGGTAGAAAAGAGATTAAACGCTAGGAATATTGGTACTCAACAGGTTGCTCAAGTCCAACAAGCTCAACCTGTAATCTGTGAAAATTGCCAAGGCCCTCACCAAACTGTGTGTTGTGTTGCTACTCCCAAGCAAATTGAAGAAATCAAATTCTTGAGGCAAAACAACCCGTATTCTAACACCTATAATCCAGGGTGGAAGAATCATCCCAACTTTGCTTGGAAAGATCAGCAACAAATTCCTCAGAAGGCGGAGTGGGAAGTAGCTATTGAGAGATTGGTTGGACAATGCTCTCTGTTTCAAGAAGAAACTAGAAACAACCATAGGAACACCACAGCTTCGATAAAAAATCTGGAAGTTCAAGTGGGTCAAATAGCACAGCATCTCACTCTACAGGCACAAGGTACTTTTCCGAGTTCAACTGTGAAAAATCCGAAAGACGAAGAGAAGATTAATGCTGTTACTACAAGGAGTAAGAAAGTGGCAGAACCGGAAAAAGAAAAAGAGGAAATAGATGATCCCATGGTGATTGAGGTAGATTTGGAGATAAGAGAGAATGTGAAAGAGCCCAAAATTGTGATACCACCGGTTAAGCAACTTGAAGAGAAAAATAAGAAAGATGCTAAACCGGCAATCAAGCTTCCTTTTCCTTCTAGAGTGACAAAGAAGAATTCAACAGAAAAGGATTTTGAGAAGTTTGCAGCCTTGTTTAAAAAATTAGAGGTTAATCTACCTTTCTTTGAAGCACTTGAGCAAATGCCTTTGTACAAGAAGTTTATGAAGGAGGTTATCGGTAAAAAGAGGCCAATGGCGGGAGAACCAGAAATTGCAACAGAAAAGTGCAGTATAGTCTCTCCAGCAAGGAAGATCCCCATCAAGAAGAAAGACCCTGGAGCGGCGGCGATACCATGCACTATCAAGAACAGAATGTTTAAAAAGGTACTCATTGATTCGGGTTCTAGTGTGAGTTTAATGCCACTATCTATCTTTATAAAGCTTGAATTGGGAAAGATAAGTGAAAGTGAGACAAAGTTGAAGTTCGCTGATCACACCATCAAGAAATCATATGGGATAGCTGAAGACGTATTGGTGGAGATTGACAAGTTTGTATTCCCTGTTGACTTCCACATCATGGACATTCCTGAAGATGAAGAAACTCCTATCCTTCTTGGGAGACCATTTTTGTTGACAAGTCGTTGCAACTTTGACATTGAGAAAGGGACTCTGACGGTGAAATCCTTTAATGAAGAAGTAACCTTAAAGATGCTAGAAGTCAAGAAACTAAGTGAAGGTGTACATAATCAAGCTTCTGTTGGTATGATCAAAAGTGAGGGAGAATACAACAGCCCTAAACATCTCCAGGAAAAAGTTTCAAGCATAGCTTCTCAGGTGGAACTAGCTCATGTTGCTATCAAAAGTCCTAAGGTCGCTATAGAAGTTAAGAAGAAAAAGAAAGAAGAAAACCAAGGTGAGAAGATGAAGTTTGAAAGTAAGTTACAGAGAAAAGTGATCCATGCTTTTCATCTTCATGAGTTCTCGGTTGCGGAAGTGATGAGCAACAAGGTTTGGAAAAGGAAATACCCTCCATAATAAAGGGTAATGGACCGTCGAGCCATGCGACGTTAAACGAAGCGCTTCGTGGGAGGCAACCCACGGTTTTAATAATTAATTTTTCTGTCTGTTTATGTTATTTTCAGGAAATAAAAGAGGACGTCTCTAGTGAAAGCTCAGAAGTGATCATTGGAGTGCAATACCCTATGTGAGTCACCTCTCTCGAACTTGTTCTGAAACATTGAGGTCAATGTTTAGTTCATGTTTGGGGGAGGCTCTTCTCTTTGCATTTTATTTTTATGTTAGTTTTATGTTATTGGTATGATGTGAAACCATAAAGTGAATTCTACCCAAATTTTTACCGAAATTTTAAATTTTTGTTGAAGAATTTTTGATCCTAAAGAGCGATCGGGAATAGTATATAGAGATGAAGCGAGGATTGTTTGAGGACAGGAAGTGCGGAATAATGTGACAAGAGGTTTGTGTAAGCACCCTTGGTTCCCTGAAAGAGATACGAGTCTAACGTGTAGATTTGCACCATAGTACTTGTCTCCTGAGAAATACTTCTCGAGTAGTTTATTGATACAGTCTTGCATAATTCGGATTCACTTGCATGATGGCTGGTTAAGAAAAAAAAAGAGATATAAAGTTGGCACCAAATGATGAAAAGGCGGTAAAAGGCAATCGGCTCGCTAAGTTGGGTAACCCTCACCCGGTTATTCAGCCCAAAGGAGATTGATCCCCAAACGTCGTCCAAAAGGACAATATATAACTGCAAGGTTTGAAAATTTCATCGGTAATAAAAAGTAGCCAATGCTGCTAGTTTGGTGCCAGAAAAAAAAAATAATAAGAAGCCTTGATCCGTCTCATGCAGGTGATGATTATTACAAGAAATGCAGTGCCTTAATATGATTGTCTGAATGAAAGAGGAGGAAAATCGGAAAGAGACTTAAGTGCAAAGCATAGTTAGAGAGGTATCCGAAACGGGAGCTTGAGGATTAATGTGGTAACAAAACTCGTTGCGTCATGTGAATGCCGAACCAACTGTTTCTTGATCAATACAGACAGATATCTCACGTATGAACACCGTGCGCTTTGAGGGTCATTAACTTTTGTAGTTGTCGCTTGAGGTCAAGCAACGGTTTAAGTTTGGGGGAGTTTGATCAGTGGTTTTCACACATATATTTATCGTTGTTTTTAAGTATGTTTAAGTTATGTTATTGAGCGTTTTATTTCTTTATTCGTCATTTTATGCTTTGGTTGTATGTTTTTATGTTTTCAGATTCATATGGAGAAATCGGAGTAAATCAGTGCAAAACTCGGAAGTTTTGAGGAAGTTCAGAAAACATGCTACAGGAGGCCTGACACGGGTGGCCGTGTTGCCCAACACGGGCCGTGTCAGGAAGAGAGCTGGGAGCAAAGTTTGAGAGAAAGGAAAAACAGTGAAGCAACACGGGTGCCCGTGTTGCACAACACGGCCCGTGTTGCACATCCTGGGACCAAACAATAAAAATAAACATAACAGGGGACCAACACGGGTGCCCGTGTTGCTCAACACGGCCCGTGTTGGTGGATGACGCTGATTTCAGTGATTTTTATTATTTAGTTCAGTGGTTGGCCTGCAGGGGTGTTTTTGGGATTTCCAACCAACTTAAGTGAGTCTGCACTATTTAGGAGGGTTTTCAAGATGAATTAGAGGACTTTTGGCATCATACGATAGAAAATCACAGAAGAGAGAAGATAGCTTCATCAAGGATTTCGGAGACGGAGAGATTCAACGGTGGACACCATTGAAGATCAAAGTTCCCAATTATCTTTGTAATGTCTAAATTCTTTACTATGTCTTTCTTGAATATTATGAGAGGCTAAACCCCCCAATGCTAGGGGGGTGGTCCTGATTTGGTTTTTTGTAATAACGATGAATTTGTGATCTCGTCAATACATTGGTTTATATTATTCAGTTAAATTATGCAATGTTCTTCTTGTTTTCTTTATCGGTCAAATAAGGATTAATCTATGGCTAACAAATACAGGACTGTAGTTGTTAGGGTTTGTGCATAATTTGATTATAGTAGATATCACCTAGGACTAGGGATACCCTATCATTACCACATAATCTTGATTATATAAAAGCTTGGTTCCAATTTAGGTTCCTAAGGACTTAGGATTTAGGTTAGAAGACCAAAGGTTTCCTCACTAAGGACTTAGGAGGAAACACCCTAAGGATGTGGTAACTGAATGTTATGAACTTGTTGAAGAGATCTTAATTCTGAAGTGTTACATGCCAAATCAACCACTCACCCTAGCATCTCATATATTTGATAACAAAAATCAATTTATTTTCTCATCATTTTTTTCTTTGCAAGGATTTCATCCACCAAAACCAAAACATTAATCTTTTGTTCAATTGAATCATATTTTACGAATCTGTATTTCCTACGCAGTCCTTGAGATCGACATTCAGGGAATTTCCCTTATTATTACTACAGAGGCAAAAATAGTACACTTGCTATTTTACCGATCATGTGTCTTCTTTTTTTTTTGTTGAGAAAATGAGTTTGTTAATTTTGAAGATTTGTGTGTTGGATCTCTTAAGTTTGTATTTGTTTCCTTTACCCTAGCTTGTTTTAGGCTGTGTTTATCTTTTGTCAGTTTTTTCTAAAGACGGCAATGGGTAGGGTTTGGGTAGGGTAATATAGTACCCGTTCCTATACCCGAAATTTGAAAAAATCCCCGTACCCGAGCACATACGCGTGTGAACACCAACATTCGTACATGTACCTTTACCCTATGTGTATCTAAATACTCATACCCATAACCGTTTATCCACATTTCTAATAATAAATTATCAATCAATTATAATTTAACATGTCATTTTAAGTTTTTAACAACATTTAAAATAAATTCATACTGTCATTGTTGAATTAAGAAATAAACAAACATTTATGCTAAAATGCGTTCAAGTTTAATAATGATGTATTTAATAAAATTGATTAGCATACATGTGTATGTAATAATAAAAATATAAATATAAAAACATATATTGTGCAGGTCTGGACAGGGTAGGTACTAAAATACCTGAATCTGCGCTCATAACCGCTTATATTAGTGGCTAATTGCTTGTGTTCATCCCCTTATCTGTTTTGCATATTTTTATCCTCGTTGTGGGTAATTTTTGTAGGTACCCAATGAAAAATAGTATAATTTTCATAGCTAGTTTTGTCCATGATGTTTTGATGTGTTGGTTACTCTTTTAACTAAAATGTCATAACAAGAACACATAAATTACCTTGGAAAATTGTTTTCTGTCCCTCATGGAAGTGCATATTGTAGGCATCAAGGAATGAGCACTAAAACAAAAAGCAAAAATGCTCATAGAAGTAGACAATCCAGTCCAATGTATGACATGACCTCTTTCATGAAATCCCACACCATCCACTTCACCAACCCACATAACACAAGCAATTAAAATAACAGAAGTAAGCACTCCACCAACAGAAATATAGGCCAAAGCTCCCAAATTTCTCAACCATGTTGTTGGTAGTATTGCCAAAGCAGTGAGAAAAACAAAACCACTTTTCCCACCAATTCTTAGGCCAAACACTGTGAATCTCATGTTTGGGAAAAGCTTCTCCAAATTGTCTGCTTCTAGAATAAGAAGCTCCACACAAATTAAAAATGCCTCTAAATATATGAAAATACCGATCACTGCTCTTCCTTTGTAGCCAAAGGTAACCTCACCTAAATCAGCATAGGATTTAATTTCTGGATTTGCATTCATACACCTATCCAAAAGTAAAGCTGTGTAGCAACATATCATCCCAAACATAATCAGCAGCAAAAAACTCAACCATCCTCCTTGATAAACTGCATATGACGTTGACAGTATTCCAATACCTATTAAGGTATTAAGTACATTGAAACAAGTTTTGAAAAAATTGGTTCCTCCATTTTGTTGGTTTGCATTTGAAACATGGACTTGGTTTTCACTCTCCAATTCCATATTCTCTCACTTTTTTGACCCCTATATTCTGGATTCTAATATTCTGTTCTAACAAAATGACACAACATTGTTAACAAAAAGACAGACAGTGTCATAGTGACTTTTGGTCGACTCGAATAGGTGATTATATTATTGTTATGAATATTAAATAGTTCTTTCCTAAAAAAAATAACTTTTGGTGAACTTGATTAGATTATTATCTTCATAATTAATAATAGTAAATAGTTTATTTCAAAAAAATGATATGATAGTGTCATGGATCGACTTAAGCGGTGAGCATGGCATCTTTTTCTTTTTAATAGATAGTTATTTTGTATCAGTTGCTCCATGTTAACAAAGATTAAAAACTTCTATAAATGTAAAAGTAAGGATGAAAATGAACTAACTTAATAAAAATTAAATTATTTATCATTACCATATATATATATATATATATATATATATATATATATATATATATATATATATATATCATATCGGAATGTCTTCTTTACATGAGAATGTGAGAATGAATCTAAATCATTAGATTTTCAAATAAATGGTAGAGATTATATAACACCCCAAATCTACCTAACGTTTATATAATTCAGAGTGCCAAAATTTCAACTTAAAACTTGAGGTATTACATCGTCACAACATAAAGACAACAGTAAAATAACTTAATTGCAACAGATACATAGCACATAATAATTAGAAAGACATAGGAACACGTTAGTCTCTAATGATTCGTCTTTAATAAAATAAATGCAGCGAATATTCAACAAAATAAGCATAACATCTTTTAAACAACTGAAAATTCACCAACAACTTATCAAAACAATAACTTTAATTCAACTAAAGGAAATAACAAAAAAATCAAAACAAGCGTTCATTTCCCCCCGAGTGCTACGTATCAGAGCGATGACACCGAAAAACTACTTACTCCTCGTTACCTGCACGTTACCAATATAAAGGCAACGGCAAAAACAAATAGAAAGGGTGAGATATCGAAAAATATAAGCGGGAGTATGATAATCAATATATTAGATAAAGAATCATACAATATTCACCGTTCCAACAACCACAACATACAATCAACAAAACAACATGATCAATAGCAACAACTTTATAATGCAACTCGAAATGAGACTCGACTATACACATGCATGTGGATCCATCGGAGTAAAACTCTTAACTTAAAATCATCCTAGGTTATCGAGGCATTCAATTAAGGCATAAGCCTTCAACTTTCAACTTTGCCAATCCAGGCCAACGTGGTGAGCATACACTCCAACTTAGAAAAATGCAAGGTATGCAACTTGATATGAATGGTATACAAAACAACATCAACAACAATTCAACTCATAACAACGTAATCAACTTCAACTTTCAACTTTGGCCATTTAAGCCTACAACTAAAAAATTGTCCATTTTAGGACAAAAACAACTTATTTCAACAGTACCTGCAATTTCAGCATTCGGTATAGAGTTAACGAAACAACCAACTTTAATTAACTACTCGTATTCACGAACTTCCCTGTAAAATTTCATCAAATTTTGGACAACTAAAAATACCGCTTAATTCTACCGGTCTGACTAAAAACCTGCTACTTAAATTTTCGCCAACTGAAATTTTTATTAAGTACTAATATAATTTACTACTTTATTTTATTCCCTAATACTACTTAGCAAAACTACTTAGCAAAACCAACTACTATTAATCCTAATTTCCTGTTAGTATTATTTGAGTCTCTGCTACTGCTACAGAAAAATAGTCACCAAAATACTATATATGCTATATATATTATTATTTAATTATTATGTTAAACACCAAAATACTATATCTACTCTATATACTACTTATATATTACCTGCTACTATTTGTATATTACAATTAAGTCTTCATCCAACTATTCATGCTACATGCTACTTAGATATATAATGAGACTAACTTCCAATTCAATGAGACTAAAAAGGTATGGTGTAATGTATCAACCAATGTATGTAATGCATGACTTATATGTATTTGCATGATGCTCCAATGCTAGGTTGTTGATAACCAAAGCGTATATAGTTCGCTAACGTTGTAAGGTTGTTGGATGCTAGCGCGTTTTCCCAATATCTTTTTTTTGAACTTTGAAGATCGTAGTTAGGAGAAAGATTGATTCGAGGTTGTAAAGTGTGAGAACGCCTTTTCCTTATGCTGAGCGCCTTGCCCCAGTTTGGCTTTTTGAAATACTCTACGCCTTTAACCCTTCGAGTTTTCTTTATGGATTTGATATCCAATTCCCCAATGTTTTCGTGGGAAAAGATGCTTATGATCTCCAAGTCATGAGGGAAGTGCCCCGGGAAATAACCTTGTCATATGCTTCGACGTTTAGATTGAAGGGTATTCCCTTGATTTCCGGGATATGGAGAGTTATCCATAGTGTTCTATCCTTTTGGTTTGAATTCTTCCCATGTTTGACATGCCCCTGATTGAGATTGTTCGAGATGTGACTCAAGTCGATTGAACCTTAGGATGAATGCCCCTAGTTAATAAGATGTTTGATCGTATGCCCCTATAATCCTTGAAATTTTTGCCCCTGTTTAGGAAAACCCTCTGGACGTGGTTTCCCAATTCAAGAGTCTTTATTAGAAATGATCGCCTTTGATTAATCAATTTCGAGATCTCCTCGATGCTAAGTGTATATTCGTAGATGATGTCGTACCCTTTGAGAAGTAACTCTAACGCAATGCGTACGCAAGTTTTGGAATCGAAGTCCGTTGTGAATTAGGACTGGATGATTTACAAATGAATGTTTGAAGAAGCGTAGTGATTAGAAATAGTTTTAACAAACTTAGGAGTCAGTATAACAAAATCCTGCTTAATTTGCTTTCGTAGTTAACCTTGCCTCAATTTAGACTTTTGAATGTTGTAACTTGGCCTGGTTCGTGGTTTAAGAAACAACGGATATAAGGCTCAAAATTCATTTAGCCCACCCCTTTCTCCTTGATGTTCTCCAAATCCTAAAAATTCGCCTAATCCAATGAATGTGCTTTGTTTGTAAGAGAATCGTTTCAGTTCTTGGTGTTGAGCAAAAGCCTTAGTAGAGATCCAAGCACTGATGAAAAATGTGGTAGAGATCCAAGCATTGATGGGAAGCTTCGATGACTTAGTAGTCACAAGATAATCCTTTGTATTTTGCTTTTGTTTTTTTCTATCCCTTAATTTTGCATGAGCCAATTCCTTTGAATTTGATCCATCGGGATGCCCTAATTTTTGCCTAAGTCATTTTGTTTTCTTTCATGGAATTTTCCATTTTGACTTAGCGGGCGTTTTTCTCCTTTTTCTTTTTGAATGCTCCTGTAACATATTTATCTTTGGATATTGAATGTTGTGACTGCCATGCTGATTTTGATTTGTAAGCTTCGGCTTTGATACTTCCTCGATCTTGAATGATGTGTTGAGGAAGAAGCTGTTGTGAATGTTATCTCCATTGCTTCCTCAATCTTGGATGAACGCGAGGAAGAAGATATGCTTGAACCTTTGCTTTAACCTTTGCTTGGATTGACTGATTCTCTTGACAACCAAAATACACCATTAAATTAATCGAAATCTACCCTGCCCCTAGTTGAAATCAAGGTTTATTTGAAAATTAGAAACGAATTCCAACTCCTGGCTCGAGGGGGTGACGAGGGATTAACATCCTTATATCTCCACTGTTTAGGAATTGAAACAATGCATGTACATCGTCGGCTCGGTCTTACCTCGAAAGCATACGTTTCACAAGATTTAGTTATTTGCATTCGTCATTCTCCTTTAAGTTTGTTAATAATCCTATATTTGAAATTGAAAATAGAATAGAAGTGTGCGAGTGGAAAGTCGTAGTAGTGAGCGAGTAATTGACTCCAAAACCTGCATGGTCATCTCATTGGAATTGTTAATTCGAAGGTACAACTGAGTAACACTTAGCGATCGTAAGGGTTGAAATTCTGAGCATTACAAGACCTATTGATCCTAGGGACAATCTCCTTTGTAAATCCGTTGACCTTGTTTTACTCCTTAGTTCTTAGACTTGTAGAAGAGTAAAGGGTAACCTCGAAGTTTCCTTGGGCACGTCAAACCTGTCGGGAATAAATTGTCAGCGGTGGGTTTTCGTCGTATCAGAACTTCATGAGTTTCCTTTGACTGAACCTCTTTTGCTTTTCCTAAGGATAGTATCACACCGTTCGCAATCTTCGGAGTTCGTAGATTGATGTAGAAAACCTATGGCCCTTTTGCCCCTTGGCGTGGAGTTAACATATGTCGCATTCCCTCCATCGTAGTTATGCATCTTCGTTCAGGATATTGCCCCAGTTGGACTAATCCTTACCCCTAAGTTATCGTAGAGCGTCCTTGTAAGTTTGATATGTTCGTAGATGAACCCCTTTATGACTAGATACCCCTTGAGTGTATCTATGAGGGTACTCTTTGGTTGAACTAATCCTTGCTCGACGATAACCTTTGCTGTATTTATGATCTTGTCACAAACAGACATGGACAGGTGGCTGGCATGGTGAAAGACATCCACTTTTCCTTTGTGAGACCAAACTCATTCCCATTAATTGATCCTCCTTTCTCCGTAGTTTATGATCCCTTTTGATTCCTTTGTGAGTTTCGGGAAACCGGCTAGCATGGTAAGTATGGATGCAGGCAAAGTTAGAAATGTAAATGTAAATGTAAGAAAATGCAAATGCATGCGTATGCGAGAGACTCCTTGTATTATAACTCCTTGTATGCAATGCAGACGCGTGACATATAATCCTAGGGATAGCCTTAGAGGCGACATTAGACCCTAGTGAAATCCTTGCAAGATAGATGTTATGACACGCCAATGGAAATCCCTTAGATTAGGGAGTACGCAGAAAGTAGTAGCCGATGACCGTTCAAGACAGTCACCAAGTCTCATGGCCATCGAGAGGCCGTTCGACTTGTACTTACGAAGTTGTCCCTCGTGGGAAGGTTCTCTATGCGGAACACAACCTATCTAAGGATGATATCGGATGAAGAGAAATCCCTACAGGCTAGGGATGAAAGATGTATAAATGGAAATCCAAACCCTACAAGTTAGTGGGTGCGCAAGAGCAAGCACATAGTGACCGTTCAAGACCGTCACTAGATCTCATGGCCATCGTGAAGCCAATCGACGTACATTAATGAGGATGTCCTTCAGGGGAAGGACGATGTCATTGTAAAAACACATAGACATAAAAGAAAATCCCTACAGGCTAGGGAGTGTGTAGGAGCAAGCACGGAGTGACCGTTCAAGACACTCACTAGATCTCATGGCCATTGAGAGGCCAATTGACGTATGCTACAGAAGATGTCCTTCGTGGGAAGGACACGTAGTTGTAAAAATACAAGGATGTAAAAAGAGACTCCCTACAGGCTAGGGAGTGCGTAGATGCAGGCGTGGGGTCACTGTTGAACACAGTCACTAGGTCTCATGGCCATCGAGAGGCCAATTGACGTGCATAAAGGGAGGTGTCCTTCGTGAGAAGGACATGGTTTTGGAAATAGAGTCCCTGCAGGCCAAGGAACGCGTAGGAATACCTGCAAAATTAAAACGCAAGACATTCGCAGTATATAAATCGCAAACATATAACAAGCACAAAAGCACAAAAGTCCTAAGTTCAGAGGTTCGGCATGACGGCTTAGGGAGGCTACCCTTCCCATTGGTATGTTCTGACAAGGGTCTCATGGGGTCGTTCGTAGCCTCCGAGACTTTTTGTCTCTTTGGATTTTAGAACAACTCATTTTATCCATGAGGTTCGAGTTTTAGGGGTAGGTTCCCAGAGAGATCAGCTAAATACCAAGTCTTTCCCTCAACAAAGTCAAGCCTCGTTTTGGACATTTCCGGATATTCAACCCACTCTGAGTGGAATTATCAATAAGACTCGTAGGCGATTCAAGTCCCCCCTGGTCTTAAGGATAATTCCCACACTTAGGTTTTAACACAATTTATATAACCCAGAAATACAGTAAAACAGATAAGCAATTAAATAAATATTTAAATTACTGTAAAAAAAATTACGGTAATTTAAGACTGTAAATAAATAAATTAAATTTAAATATTTAAGAAAACTAACCTCAGAATCCGGCTGTTTATAATTCAAAAATGCAGTAAAACAGCAGATATTTAAATAAACAAATATTTATTTAAATTGATATAAATAGATGAAATTGTAAATAAATAAATAAATAACATAAAAATTTAAATATTTACAAAAAATAAATAAACCCTAAAATGGCGAATTAGCCAAACCCTAAAAAAAGTTCTCCAAAACCTAAACCCTATCAACACTAGGAGCATAATAATTTACAATTTTGTTATCCCCAGCAGAGTCGCCAACTGTAGCAACCTGCCCTATAAATTAAATGTTTTAGAGTCGTCACCTATTCTACCAAGGCGAATAGGAAACCCTACGAAGTTAAGAAAATCTGGGTAAGATTATTATAATCAGGTTGAGGGAAGGCGTTAGGCACCCTCAACCCTTTCCTAAGGTTTTAAGTTAAGGTAACAGTTTTATGGCTAAAATTATTGAGGTTTAATAGCTAAGGAAATGAATCGGGAAAATGAGATTTATGGGGAAGTGGACTCGCCTTGTTACCAAGTGCCTACGTATCTCCTTAGGGAGAATCAGAGTCAACGTAGTTCGGGAAAAAGGGTTGTACGCCTTAGGATTTGACATGAAGTGGTTTGAAGGCTTTTTGAGTTGCCTTATCGTAGTTATGATAATTCGTAGTTCGATATTCATGGTTTGAAAAGTGTTTTAAGGTTGGGCGTACAACCCTGATTTTTAATATGCACTATTAATCGCAATGATCAATAGGTTTGATCACCATAATTAATAGATTAGCAGGGTATTGTTACCAATTCTAATCGATAGGTTCGATTATCACTAATAACAAATAAATATGTTTTTTTAGAATTTAATTGTTTAATTTTTATTATTATCCCTCGTAATCGATAGATTCGATTACAAATAATAATGAATTTTTAGAGAAAAATAGGCTAATCATCGCAACCAATAAGATGGTTGAAACCCTTTAGCCAAATAAATGTTATTTTTATTTATATTTAATTAATTAAATAATTAATTGATTATTACCCACCGTGATCAATTGATTTAATCGAAGCGAATAAAATTCTAAGATTGTTGGGCTAAAAGCTAAGTTGGCTAGAAAACCCTAATCCTAATACTTGGGCCAATGGCCAGTGGGATTGGGCAAACCCTAATTGATAACAATCTTCTAGGTTTTTGTGATTTTTATAATTAAAGGTTAAAACAAATTAAATCGAATAATTGAAAAAAAATCGGGAAAATAATTCTAACCCTAATTATAATCTAACCCTAATTTGTATTCTAATTAAATTAAATAAATAAATTAATCAAACATTTAATCTAATAAGAAAAACAAATAAAAAACAATAAAAAAACAAATAAGACAAAACCTGGGCGCCAATTGCATACAGACATCCTCTAAGGGTTCATGGTGAGCCTTCAGCCCTTGGCGCGTTGGATCTGACGTTATGGGGATCTAGTGGTCCTGTGATGAGGATGTACCATGGTCATACAAATAAGCGAAGCGCTAGATCTGCAAGCACCTGCTATAAACGAAAATAAACAAAAAAATATGCTAGCATCAGGGATCGAACTCACGTTCCCTGCGTTACCAATTCATCCTGTTGCCAACTGAGCCAAGTTTTCTAATTGATAATCAGTTAATCATCAAACATAATATAATAAACTTGAATTAATAATAATATTTTCAAAAACCGAGTCAATAGTGGGCCCCTCTCTTTGCGCTGAACCAATGAAACAGAGATAGAGAGAATTCCATTCTGTTTGACCGTCCAATGGGAGTGTCACGCATGGGGTCCAAGGTCAAAACAACTATCCATCATCTTCTTCCTTGGATTTGCTGCGAACAGGCTTGGAATTAGCTACGAATCATGGCTGCGGTTTTCGTAGCAATTGCTGCAGATTAAAAAACTCAAAAAAACACTTTAATTAGGAATCACAGAACACCCAGGTCACATAAATCGACCATCCCGAGTCCCATGGTGGCATTACTTTTGTCGGAAAACGCCTGCAAGCATGGATACGAAGCAATACGACCTTTGAGCCCTAAGAATGGTGTCTCATAATTCCAGCCTCAAACTTCACATGTATCACATCAGGATGGCTCTAAATAGGTCCCTGATTACACGCATGCTCATAACATTAGTCAACAATGCATAATTAAATGGATTCGAAATTTGAAAGTTACCAACAATGGTGAGCTCGAAAGAGCTTGTTCTGGGCATGATGTGGATCGATATTGGACATGGGGAGACTCCTGGAAATCTTAGGAACAACGTTGGATCAATAGCTTAGCCTAACAACTCATGGAAATTCGACTTTTGAACTTCCCCTATTCTTGAGTATTTTTCACATTGAAAATCCTAGCCTCTCCTCTCCTTTTTTTCGTCCCCGTCTCCCCACTGAATCAGAATAGTATTTATATGAATGAGATTAGGGTTAGTGTGGGCTTGGACACCTTCTATTTGGAGAAAAAAATCTTTGCTAAAAATGTCTTTAACCTTTCCAATTTTGGCCCTTCTTGCCCTTCAAGCAAGCTTCACGTTTTTGGACACTCATGTAGCATTATTTGGGCTTTTATTTGATCAAGACCAAAGCTATATATTTTTATCCATGTATTTTATATTTTTTACTTAATTTATTTGCCTTTTAATTGATTAAAATTCAAATAAATACAAATAAAATTATAAAAATATGGGGGGTGGATTTAGAGGCCATGGATAATGTTAGAAACAAGTTTGGATCAACAAAACCTAAGCCCATTTGGAAAATTTGCAAGATTTGACAATATTTCTTTCATGAACTTCTTGAAATTCAGCCAACTTGTGCAATTCATAACTTCCTCAATTTTAATCGTATGAATGCATTCTAGGACTTTTTAGAAAGCTTAAAGAGTCCTTTAAAACCTCCTTTTGGTTTCATCTCAATTGGTGCTTCCATGCTCAAGTTATGAGCTTTGACCTAAAAGGTGTTTTTGTTGACCTTTTTGGGGGACCTGTAATGTATTGGACCATATCTCTCAAATGAAGCATTTCTGGCCTTAGCTTGTGATAGACAAAGTTGTAGAGAATCCAACTTCCTTCAGAATAGGCTTTGAGTGAGAAATTTATGATACTCCATGTAGAAGTTATGGCCAGTCAAAGTTGAGTTGACTTTCTCCTACAAGAAACCTTAATTAGAACCTTTTGAATTTGTTCATTTCTGAGTTTTTATTAATGGATCATGATCAATATTTGATAAAATGATGGATATAACCTCACATACTTGATGTTGACCAAAAATCTTGAAGTTTGACTGTACTTTGACTATAGTTGACTTTTAGGTCAAACTAGTCGACTGTGGGTCATCTGAGCCATTGAGTGAGCAATCCTTGGATTTGAAGCTAGACTTTTGGCATGGAGATGCTTTGAGACATATGAGATACCTTGAGATCCATTTGAGGCCTTAGAGATTCAAAATCCTTTGATAAAATGCAAACCCTAGTTTGAATAGGAGAGAGTGCTTTTGAGAAAACCCTTGAACCTTGAGTCATTGAAAATGAAATGAAGAGGGCAAATTTTGGGGTATGACATTGGTCCTTGAAGTATTCTTTATTTGGAATTTGCCACAGTTTCCAAATTAGGAATCCTTAGTTTGCTTGCTACACAAGATTCAGATTGCCATACTCTGCAACTTGTAATAGAAGAAACCTCTTGTGTATAACCATAAATTTGTCTTCAACAGATAAATCAGAACCTTATCTTTCTAGTGTCTTCAATAGTTGTGATGTTACTTATTTAGGTAGAACATTCTCTTCTATATATCACATACTTATTTTTCTCTTGATTCAGATTTCCACACAATTATTGTTAATATCCAGCTCCCATCAAGATATTTAACAATACCTATATGTTTCTTCTTGCTTGAATCAAATCTTCAAATAACCACCAGAAAACATTTCCACACTTCCTAAACTTGTGAAGATAATAGTGAACTTTAATACTGATGCTTAGTTCACACTAGCCTATGAATTCTTCATAAAAATACTCAGCTCCCGACAGAGTATATGAATCTTGCATTCAGGCTGCACATCTAATAAGTACTAAGTCTCCCGTCAAAGTACCTATCAGTTAGTCAGTTAGAATTGACTACTCACACTAGATCATGCTTCCTGATTACCTCTTCATACTTATATACTTTCCTCTTCGCAATAAACTATTTTCAAATAACTGAAGACAAGGAGATGATGTTTTAACATTTGTTACAACACCATCTTTTATGATTCTTGGCTAACATTTCTAACATCTCATTCATAACACTTGGGGTGGGAACAAAAGAGCATAGTGAGTAGCTACTTTACATCCAGCCATATCAAGGAATAATATAGGCCACATCTCAATAATCTTTTCTTCAGAATTTCATTCTTATTTTAAGATGATAGATGCCACAGTATGTACCTATAGAGCAGATTCCCTCCGCTAGGTTTCTGGAACAGATTCACTTATGGCATAACACTGAACTAGTCAGATTCTTCTGAGAAATTTGACTTCATTGATTCTTATTAACACTACTGATCGCGACTTTACGTGTCTATTAATCTGATGACTGCAAGTGCACAGTCGTGTAGTTTTAAAAGATATCGAATCCATAGGGACTATGAATCGACCTACCGTTATCTAAGGTAACTATGTAAAGCTAAGGCTACTAACATTTTTTATTGTTTCTAAGGGAAAGTGATTGTGAATTCTAAGGAATATAATAATAGGCGGACATCAGTATGTATTTCGTTTAACTTAGGTGATCCTAGGTCCATTGGCTAATGTATTAATTCGATTAAAAATCTTTATTAATTCTATTGAATAAAAGTCCTCCTCTCAAACTCTCGCTCTGTTGATTTAGACTACTATCCTAACTCGTAATGTACGCTCTCGCCATCCCATTAGATTTAGAAAAGCTTTTTGGAAACAACATAATTAATAAAATGCTTGTTTTATGAAGTTGTTATCTACTTAAATCTCCTAATCTCAAACTCTCGCTCTGTTGACTCGGAACATGCTAATATCCCTAACGTACGCTTTCGCCATCCCGCGCGGGTTTAAAAACACTTTTTGAAAATAAATAAGTTCTAATTAGTTTTAATACGCTTTCGCCATCCTTAAAACTAATGTCCTATGTCTACTATCCAGTTAAAGATCTCAAACTTTCGCTCTATTGATTTTAACTTTTGATCGTCTTAAGACCTCAAACTTTCGCTCTATTGATTTTAAGACTTACTAATTAAATTAGACATACAAACCAAAAACAAGTGATATTTAATAAAACATAATTAAGCCAATTTATTTCGGATCCCACGGTTAACTTACTTTACATACCGATATCTTAATTAATTAGCCAGACATATTAATACGGTTAAACATGCATAAATTAATTTGGTTCATAATAAAAGGCATGTTAAAAGGCATACAATATATCATGCAAAATAAATATAAATGAAGGCGGTTGATCGGAAAATAGCAAGTGTACTATTTTTACCGATGTAGTAATAATAGGATTTATCCCAAATATCGATCTCGTGGACTGCGTAGGAAATATAAGTTATTTTAATGATTCAATTGAACAAAAGATCATGGGGGTTTTGTTGTTTGACTAGAAATAAGGATAAATGACAACAAATCAATAAGAGACGTAAATGCGACTTTAAAACAATATGAGAGAATATGCTAGGGTGAGTGTATGAATTGCCTTGCAATGACCCTTAATCCTTAGTTATAAAATATCAATGTACATGAACTATTACCGAATCTCAAGAGTTATCTTCCCTAATTCCTCAGAGGAAAACCTTTTGATACTTTCTTGTATCCTAATTCCTTAGCAATTCAAGAAGTAATCAAGCGCAATATAATTTATCAAGATTATTATGGTTACTACGAAGCATCCTCATTCCTAAGCAATAGCAATCGTAATATAATTTTGCAAACAGCGATAAGGTGGTTTGTCCGACCTAAACCTTAACCGTAAATCAAAAATCTATTTGTCAGATAGATAGAGCAATAAGCACTTTGCACAATCAAATAATTTCACACACATAAATATTCTCTAACATAAAGGAAATTAGGTTCAATGACAATAGCAATTCAGGGACACCCCCTAGATTTGGGGGGTTTAGCCGCTCATAATATTCAAAGAAAATACAATAGGAAGATTAGACATTACAAGAAAAGAGGATTGCTTTGATCTTCAATCGCAATTGCTCTTGAAGATCTCTGTTCTCCAAAACCCTTGAGAGCTCTCCTCTTTCTTCTGCAATTCTTTCGTACCTCCAAAAAAGTCCCCTTCTCTTTGCCCTAAGGTTGTTCTTATAACTCGCTTCCATTCAGGTTGAAACTGAAGTACCAAAAATACCCTTACTGGTCCCCTTCAGGTGAGAAAAATAATGAAAATAAAATCAGCACGCTTCAACAACACGGGCCGTGTTGCTGCACACGGGCGCCCGTGTTGTTTCTCTGCTCCTGGGCCAAAAACACACGTTCCCTGCATCTTTTCACACGGACCGTGTGCCTGCACACGGGTGCCCGTGTGAAACCTCTGTCTTTGCATCAAACTTTCTTTTCTAGCCACTTTTTGACACGGACCGTGTGCATGCACACGGGTGCCCGTGTGGCCCTCAGCTTTGGCTTTTTCGGCTTCTTTTTCCATTCGTGCGCGCCATAAGTCTCTATCTCTCCCGTGCATCAACCTGGCCAAAAACAAACTAACAACCAGCGCATAAAACGACACTTTTATAATACTCAAAACACATTAAAATGCAACAAAGCCATACGACCGAAAAACAAGAAACTTACTTTAAAAACATATGCCAATGCCACTTAGTATTACCAAGATTACGAATTTCGGTCGGAAAAAGGTGCGGAAACTTACTAGAAATGGTGACCGATCACAACCCCACACTTATCTCATTGCTTGTCCTCAAGTGATGTATCGAGGCAAAACAGAGGTCACCTGACGAGATTCTTTTCTCCACAACACAATCAGGTTTTTCGCAAGATTCCTTCACTTAGCAATCGAGTTTCTGGTTTCCTTCTTCAAACTATCAACTGCATTATCACTTTCGAGCACGTTTTCACCTGCAAGCTTTTCACACTCTCACAAAATCTCTCCGGGTTAAAGTGTCTACACTCACAGTACCAAGGCATGCATATTACTTTTAACTTTGAATATATTCTCTAATCACTACACACACAGATTACACACACTTCATGAGGTCTTAGGGTTGTAACGTGGCTTGGGTTTGGTGGGGTAACAAGGAATGGGATAACAAATGGTTTTGGTGCTCGGCATTTATGTTGGGTTCACATTTCTACTCTTAGTGGTTTGAATCGTAAGAATGGGGTTAAGACCTTCGACATCTTGTTTTTAGCTTTTTAGAGTCATTCACATGGTCTTTCATATACGTGGGCAAGGGTTAAGGATTTTTTCTTCCTTTTGTTTTTCAAACTTTCTCTTTGGATTTTCACAAGTTCAACATTCATCTTTTTTTTTTCTTTTCTTTCTATTTTTTTCTTGCCCTTTTCTCAATGGTTTACAACCCCACACTTAGATTCTTTCGTGTCTTTCAAGAGAATAACATTAATGCCGAGCGATAACATGAATAGTAAATATGTGGGTGGTAACGAGAATAACAACAATGAACAAAACAAACATTACGGCTCAAAGGGGGTTGACGATGGATATCATGCATACAGGATGGCTAGAAAGGCTCGGGGTTACGAAAAAACTTGCCTCAGTGTGCGCTCTCGTAGTGTGCTTGTGTTATGAGAACATACACAAAATCAAAGTGAATAGTGCCATACCTGACTGGACTCTCATGTGGAGTTATGAATTTGGCTCTGAAATCTCACCGGGTCGGTTAAGCTTGCATGCTTCGAGGTGCTATTGGTGTCCTGCAGTTTCCTTTCATCTAAAGTACACGATACTCCTCTCTTGGTTCAGTGTTGACTTTTTGCGTCCTACCTTCTTCCCTTTGATTGTGTCAGCTTCCGTGGTGCCTGCAGAGATCAAGTGTGGAATGTGTTGTTCAACCACTAGCTATTAGTTTGCTCCCCTCCGACTTGTATCAATCACCTGGTAACACCATGACAGCACTGCACCATACAAACTTGAAAGAAACATACTTTAACATAAAAGTAACACAAACGAACACACTCAAATCACCCAAACTAAATTCAAAAACGGAAAGCAAAGCAATAAAATAACAAAAGAACCTCCCCCACACCTGAACGAAACATTGACCTCAATGTTTCAATTCGAGATAGCGAGGGTGAACTCACAGAGGGTACTGCGACTCCAGCTTCCGCTTCCTAGCTTTCACCAGAGAGACCCACTTTTCTTTATTTTCTGAAAAACAAAACAAAAAGTAAACTGCATTATTAAAACCGTGGGTTGCCTCCCACGAAGCGCTTCGTTTAACGTCGCATGGCTCGACGGTCCATTACCCTTTATTAAGGAGGGTACTTCCTCCTCCAAACCTGGTTGCTTGTCACTTCTCCAAACCTGATTGCTTTTCTCTTCAAGCTACTATCCACTTTCATCTTCTCACTTTGATTGTCCTCTTTTTTCTTCTTTTTGACTTCTTGAATGAACGCAGAACTTATGATAGGTGTATGAGCTGAGGCCACCTTAGAGATGATACTTGAAACTTTTTCGGAATGGTGTGGACTTTTGCTGGCTCCCTCACTTCTGATCATACCAACTTTAGATTGATTATTCCTACCAGCAGCTTCTTCTTTGACTTCTAACACCTTCAGTGTTACCTCCTCATCAAATGATTTAACTACAAGTTCCCCTTTTTCAATATCCAAATTGCAGCGACTAGTAAGCAGAAAGGGTCGCCCAAGAAGGATTGGAGTCTCTTCATCTTCAGGAATGTCCATGATGTGGAAATCAACTGGGTAAACAAACTTGTCAATCTCTAACATTACATCTTCGGCTATCCCATATGAATTCTTAATAGTGTGATCAGCAAATTGCAACTTTGTTTCACTCTCGCTTATTTTTCCAATCTCCAGCTTTTTGAAGATGGACAGTGGCATTAGACTCACACTAGAACCAGAATCAATTAGCACCTTTTTGAACACTCTGTCATTTATGGTGCACGGTATTGCCACCACTCCAGGGTCTTTCTTCTTAATGGGGATCTTCCTTGCTGGCGATACTCTACCACACTTTTCAGCCACAATTTCTGTTTCATCTCCCACTTGTCTTTTCTTAGAAATTACCTCTTTCATAAATTTCTTGTACAAAGGCATATTCTCAAGTGCTTCAAAGAAAGGTAAGTTAATCTCTAACTTCTTGAACATTGCAGCAAACTTCTCAAAATCCTTCTCTTTCGAATCCTTCTTGGCCACTCTAGAGGGGAATGGTAATTTGACCACCGGTTTAGTTTCTTTCTTATTTTTCTCTTCCAGTGGCTTAACCGGTGATATCACTACTTCAGGCTCTTTCGGATTTTCTCTAACTTCTAGATCTACCTCTATGACTACGTTATCATCTATTTCTTCTTCTTCTTCAGGCTCTGGCGCTTTCTGACTTCTTGTTGTAACAACATTAATTTTTTCTTGGTTTTTTGGATTTGCCACAGTTGAGCTTGGAAGAGTACCTTGTGCTTGTGGAGTGAGATGTTGTGCTATCTGACTCATTTGAATTTCCAGATTCTTGATTGAAGCGCTGGTGTTCCTCAGATTCCTCCTAGTTTCTTCTTGGAATTGAGAGTTTTGAGCTGCCATTTTTTCAATAGCGATCTCCCAATCTTCTTTCTTCGGTACCTGTTGTTGAAATTGTTGTTGACCTTGAGTTTGGAACTGTTGTGGATGGTGTTGGAATTGTTGTTGGTATGGTGGTTGTTGTGGAGGTATGTATTGATGTGGCTGAGCTTGAGATTGATATTGGTTGGGTCCCTGCTTTTGAATATTCCCTTGTTGGTCTTTCCATGCGAAATTAGGATGATTTTTCCATCCTGGATTATATGTGTTGGCGTATGGATTATTCTGCCTCAACATATGAATCTGTTCCACTTGTTCTTGCGTTGCCACACAATGCATAGCAAAATGCGGTCCACTACATATTTCACATACAACTGAGGCGACTGGCTCAACTTGTGCTACTTTCTGTTCACCAATATTCATCTTCTTCAATCTTCTTTCTACTTCAACCGCAATTTGTTCTTCCATTTTAACCACCTGATCAGCAAGCTTCAAATCAATTTTACCTTCCGGTTGGCTCATTGCACGGTCATATAACTCAATGTGCTCGTTAGCGGCAATAGCTTCTATGATTCTCTTGATACCAGTGGCTGTTGAAAAATTAGTTGAGCCACCGGCTGCAGTGTCTATCAACTGTTTTGTCTTGACTCGTAGACCATTAACAAAAGTCTGCATTTGCTCTGTTGGGTCCATGTTATGAGTAGGACAAGCAACCAAACACCTCTTGAACCTTTTATATGCATCTCCCAGCGATTCCCCTTCTTTCTGCTTAAAATTCACGATATCATATCTTTTTCGAATGAAGACTGAAGCAGGGAAATACTCATTCAAGAAGGCGGTTTCCATCTGTTGCCATGTTGTGATGCTTCCAGCTGGAAGTGAGTAAAACCATTCTTCTGCATCTTCGGATAAAGTAAATGGGAACATCACGAGTCTCTTGGCTTCTTCAGAATGGCCTTCAATCTTCAATGATGTTGTTGTGGTGAGGAATCTTTGTAGATGCTTATTTGCATCTTCATTGATTCTTCCCGCAAACGGCTTGCTCTCCAACTGTCGGATAGTTGAAGGATGGAGTTGGAAGTGTGCCACATTGACCGGTTGGTTTACGATGGTCATTCTTCCAAGCGGGGCATTAGCCCTTCCATAGTCTCCTAAAAGTCTCTCTGGAGGAGGTGGATCCGCTGCCATAGGTTCTGATTCAGACTCTGAATGCTCGGACGGATTAGATAGTCCTTCTTCGTCTTCCGATTCTGAAACTATAGGTGATCCCTCTTTCGATGCCAGTCTTTTCCGCTTAACTTCTCGTAGTCGTGCTCGCAATGTTCTTTCTAGTTCTGCGTCAAAAAGAAGTTCAGCTGAGGCCTTACCTCGCATACAAGATTAGACAATGCTTAATTGGAAGCACAAATAATAACAAAAATGAAATCAAAATAAAAATTGCAGAAAAATAGAATTTTAGTTGCAGAGCAACAAAATTTCAATTGACTTATTAATCACTTATATTATGGCAATCCCCGGCAACGGCGCCAAAAACTTGATCGGAAAATAGCAAGTGTACTATTTTTACCGATGTAGTAATAATAGGATTTATCCCAAATATCGATCTCGTGGACTGCGTAGGAAATATAAGTTATTTTAATGATTCAATTGAACAAAAGATCATGGGGGTTTTGTTGTTTGACTAGAAATAAGGATAAATGACAACAAATCAATAAGAGACGTAAATGCGACTTTAAAACAATATGAGAGAATATGCTAGGGTGAGTGTATGAATTGCCTTGCAATGACCCTTAATCCTTAGTTATAAAATATCAATGTACATGAACTATTACCGAATCTCAAGAGTTATCTTCCCTAATTCCTCAGAGGAAAACCTTTTGATACTTTCTTGTATCCTAATTCCTTAGCAATTCAAGAAGTAATCAAGCGCAATATAATTTATCAAGATTATTATGGTTACTACGAAGCATCCTCATTCCTAAGCAATAGCAATCGTAATATAATTTTGCAAACAGCGATAAGGTGGTTTGTCCGACCTAAACCTTAACCGTAAATCAAAAATCTATTTGTCAGATAGATAGAGCAATAAGCACTTTGCACAATCAAATAATTTCACACACATAAATATTCTCTAACATAAAGGAAATTAGGTTCAATGACAATAGCAATTCAGGGAAACCCCGTAGCATTGGGGGGTTTAGCCGCTCATAATATTCAAAGAAAATACAATAGGAAGATTAGACATTACAAGAAAAGAGGATTGCTTTGATCTTCAATCGCAATTGCTCTTGAAGATCTCTGTTCTCCAAAACCCTTGAGAGCTCTCCTCTTTCTTCTGCAATTCTTTCGTACCTCCAAAAAAGTCCCCTTCTCTTTGCCCTAAGGTTGTTCTTATAACTCGCTTCCATTCAGGTTGAAACTGAAGTACCAAAAATACCCTTACTGGTCCCCTTCAGGTGAGAAAAATAATGAAAATAAAATCAGCACGCTTCAACAACACGGGCCGTGTTGCTGCACACGGGCGCCCGTGTTGTTTCTCTGCTCCTGGGCCAAAAACACACGTTCCCTGCATCTTTTCACACGGACCGTGTGCCTGCACACGGGTGCCCGTGTGAAACCTCTGTCTTTGCATCAAACTTGCTTTTCTAGCCACTTTTTGACACGGACCGTGTGCATGCACACGGGTGCCCGTGTGGCCCTCAGCTTTGGCTTTTTCGGCTTCTTTTTCCATTCGTGCGCGCCATAAGTCTCTATCTCTCCCGTGCATCAACCTGGCCAAAAACAAACTAACAACCAGCGCATAAAACGACACTTTTATAATACTCAAAACACATTAAAATGCAACAAAGCCATACGACCGAAAAACAAGAAACTTACTTTAAAAACATATGCCAATGCCACTTAGTATTACCAAGATTACGAATTTCGGTCGGAAAAAGGTGCGGAAACTTACTAGAAATGGTGACCGATCAGCGGTAAATAATAAACCTGAATAAATTAAATTGCAATGGATTGAATCTTGAAGTACTCGAACTTCCACCACAGGTTGGCTGGAACGTTCTTCGGAAATTATTTGGCAGGAATTAAAACAAGGAATATAAAAATAAATCTAACGTAAGGCTAGATCTATAAAAGGTTCACAACAATTTATGGTGTAGAAATTGTTGTGAGAAAAATAAAGCAGTTAAATTGAAGGCAGGAAAATAAAGGATGGTTGCAGAATAATTTCGGCAGTACTTCGTTAGCAGAAAATCGGACCCTTTACACTGAAGTATCATCCTCTATTTATAGCTGAGGGTCTGCAGTTGGAATGCGTGAAAAGAGGTAGTTCTTGACTTGGAATTGGAGACGTGCGTCTCCACTTTTTTGGGGAAGACTTGTTGAACGACTTGAGACGTGCGTCTAAAGTGGAGAGAATCTAGGGGCATTTGGAGACGGGCATCTCCTCTTGGTGACGTGGCAGAGAGACATTGGAGATGTGCGTCTCCACGTGCTGGAATGAGTTGGGCCACGCGCAAATGGTTCCTTCGTGGGCTGGACTTGTACTTTGCACAATTGGGTCTTATTTGCACCCCTTTCTTACTTCAGCACCCCTTTTTCATCTTTTAGGCATAAATAGTAGTGATTTTAGCTTCATTTCTTTCCTTTTCACAAATAGTCTCAATATGAGTGTAAAACCTGAAACATCGCAAATACCCGCATAATATCACAATAAAACAATATAATTAAAGGAAAATGCTAATAATATTTATGGATTTTAAGCTAAATATACGATATAAAATCGTGTTATCCAATTCCCCCAGACTTGAACCTTTGCTTGTCCTCAAGCAAATAATAAGATAAAAAATCAGAGGACAGTGAAAAGAAATACATTTCCACCACGTCGTTCGGGTCGTACTCAGCTACAGAGTGTTTTCGTTCGAAACTTATGCGGTAGACCCTAGAAATAAACTTACAGTAGCGACACTAGACAACTCCCAGCGTGCATACCAATCCGAATCATGCCATCATAGCTTGACCTTGACTCATCATCTTGTTTTACCCTTTTCATTCGCGCGGAATCACATTAAGCCCATTATCTTGACACGCACATAGCAGAGTAGCCGGTTAGTGACTATGATCCTTTTAATGGAGTTCTGGCACATTTACGTGGTATACTCCTTAGTGCTCATTTGTGGATTGTGGGGAATCGGACCATAGTCCTTCCTACCAAGTTCAGTACCAGGTGACTTCTGAACCAATCAACAATGAGTTTTAGTTTTTTAGTATTTGAGATTTGTGACCGTTAGGTTAAATGATCGTGTGAGGATCACCTTACTTAGTATGTACATTTCTATTGGCAGTTAAGCATTTAATTATAATTATATGGATCATAAACTTATATTCATCGACTCTCTGCGTAGTTGGTGTCCAAGACGGTGCCGACTGCTAGAATAAACTAATAAGGGTTACTTCAAAATTGAAGTCGATGGTTTCAGTATAAAGGGTACTCAAATCGGTTACGCAAACTCGGGGGTTTTAGAGTGTCGGGACGATAAGGGTATTGTCTCGAATCTTTCAATGTATAAGGCAAGTAGCTTCGTACTTCTCGAACGTGCGGGGTTATGCGTTTATCGTTTGGGTTATGGCTCAAGAAAATGGAAAAAATTGTAATAGCCACGGAAATATACATATAAGACTTAAAATTCCATAAATATGCTTTATTGAATTTGAAAAGAAACATTACAAGGAAAGGAAATGAAATAAAAGAAATGATACTAAAGCGAGTAATACGACTCCCCCAGACTTAAATGATGCAGTGTCCTCAATGCATGTGAACTACTCCTCGTTGTTGCGGTGGCGAGAACTACTTGTGCCTCTTGTACGAACACGTCGACGTCTATTAGTAGGAGAGCCATTGGCACGAATGTTAAGATCATTCAAGTGTGTAGCTATTTCAATGTATTGGCCTTCGGTCCTAATAGCGTAGTCACGGTGCTCTTGTTGCATTTCTCGAATAAGCCTTAATGTTTCATTTTGATTTGTCTGCATAGCTTGAAAAAGTTGGTCTTGTCGTTGAATTGCAGCATACATGGCTTCGAGAGTAATAGGCAGAAGATTATTTTGAGGAGGTTGGTTGAAATCAGCATCTGCTTGGTTGAACTCTTGTTCCATGTCATCTATCGGCTCATTAGGATGTTCAGGTTGGTTTTCTTGAGGAACTTCATTAATAAGCCTCCAACGCTGAATATAACGGATGTTGATTTGCTCGGGGCATGGCAGGATAACATTTGGAATCGGAACTTTGTTGACGACCAGAGTGAAACGGCCATCATGACGGGGTGAAACTAAGTGAGAGTCACGGCAGTAAGTGAGATCGAGGGACTGAGCAGGCATCATGAGATGAGAAAAGGAGATGAGGTCGTCAGCGAGACCTAAGGCACAGACCAAGGTGGTAATAATACCGCCAAACAGGAAGGGGTTTGTAGCGGGAGCGTTGATGCAGCCTTGGATGTGTTGGAGCATAAATGGTGCAACATTGAAACAGATATTATTTAGCGCACAGTATAAGAAAAATAACTCATTTTGGTTTACCTTGTGATTGTTGGATCTTGCAAAAATAGTGTTACCCAAAACACGTTGAAAATAACGTATAGCGGGATTTTGAATATGAGAAGCATGAAGATTCCTCCAACCGGTAGCATTTTCGCCAGTCAGATTAAACCATAATTCAAAAGCGAGTTGCTCCCAAGGTCGGCCATTGAGTTCTTGAAAGATTGTGCGATGAGCATTTGGTGCATTGTTAAAATGCAAGTACGTAGCAACTGCTTCTTGATCCAAATTAAAGTCACGGTTAAACATCCGAAATTGGATGTTACCGGTTAAGAGTGGTTGATTAGAAGGAGTGTCATAGTGGAAGGAGCTTAAGAACTCTAAGACGAGCGGCTCATAAGTGGGCACGGGTTCGGTAC
Organism: Vicia villosa; assembly: GCF_029867415.1. Lineage (NCBI taxonomy): Eukaryota > Viridiplantae > Streptophyta > Magnoliopsida > Fabales > Fabaceae > Vicia > Vicia villosa. The sequence goes on along the minus strand of NC_081181.1, from coordinate 18,296,408 downwards.
AGAGATGGTGTAGGCTAGATTTTGTGAGTAAACGGGTGACACCATCTATAAGACCCAAAGTTTTTAGACATTTAGTGTTCACGAATTTCGTGGGGACAACTGAACATTCATAAAAAGAAAGATATTTGGTACGTTGAGCGTTGTCGTCTTCCTCTCGAAAGATAATATGTTCAAGGTTGGGAGGAGGTCTCTCAGGGCGTACACTTCGTGTAGCAACCTGCCCTAAAAAATTAGCTTTTAGAGTCGCCACCTAATCTGAAGGGCGAATAGGAAACCCTACGCAATTTAGAGATCAGGGTAAGTTATTATAATCAGGTTGAGGGAAGGTGTTAGGCACCCTCAACCCTTTCCTAAGGTTTGATCTTAAAATAAAGGTTTATGGCTAAAATATTTAGGATCATAGCTAAAGAAGTGAAAAGGGCGATTTGAACTGAATGGAGGTTTTAGGCAAGGGGGCTCGCCTTGGTTATCCAAGTGCCTACGTATCTCCTTAGGGAGAATCAGAGTCAACGTAGTTCGGGCACAGGGTTGTACGCCTTAGAATTAGAAATTGTGGTTAGAAATTGTTTAAAGGCTTTTTGAGTGGCCTGTCGTGGTTTGAATTTGATTTGAAGATGAGAAAGCTTTGAGGTTTGGCATACAACCCTGATTTGATATGGCACCGTTAGATGCAATGACCAATAGATTTAGTCGGTTCGAGGAGCAAACTAAATTGAGTTATCAGTAAAAAACAAATAAACAATTGATAAAATTATCAAATAAAAATTAATTAAGTTTTATTTTTAATTTGCAGGGGGTGTATATTTGCTAAGAGGTAGTAAATTGGGGAGTGTGTATAGCATGGGGCCAGGCCCATTAAGGTTTTGGTCCATGTGATTGGCTAGTGCGAGGGTGTATGGGATGTGGTGAGTGAGCAGGATCTAGGCTGCTCGTTTTGATCGGGTGGCCTGCATGTCTTATGGAATTAGGGAGCATGGTAAAAGAGTGGCATGAGATCAAGATCTCAGCGCCTGCCAAGTGGCCATAGCAAGGCCACGCGGCGTTCATCCTGTGACACGCGTGAACTGTTTAAGAGCGGTGTTTCTCTGGTCCTTCTCTTTTTTCCTTTCTTTTTTTCTCTCTCTTCTCTCCCTCGCTCTCACTTCTCTCCGAATCCCAAACAACAACACAACAACATCCCACCCCTAAACCCAGATCATAAGAACAAACGCCGTGCACCACCCCCCCTCACCGCCGCTAAAACCCAGAAAACGATGAAGATCCTCATGATCTTCATCGTCCCAAACTCAATCTTCAACAATCTTAACCCAGCACACCCAAATCCCAAAGAACCTTACTCTATTTTTCCAGAAAAAAACAATCCAAACAACATGCATGCATTTGACTCAAACAAAACCTAAGCTAAGTCTAAGATATGTTACCTTAATTTCTTGAATTCAGGAACGTGTATGCTCCAGACCCCTCTCCTAATCCTCTTCTTTTTTCTTTTAAGGTTCTTGAATATGAAGCTTCGAGTTCTGGGTTGGAGTTCGCGGCGGCTCAAGAACACTTTTCCCCAAAATCTCCGACCTCTTCTTCTGTTTATCCTTTTAGTTCTTATAGTATTAGGGTTTAGGTTAATTAGGAAACATTAGACTAAAGTTTTAGGTTTTGATTGTAATTGATTTGCATTTCTTAATAAAATTAGATTTGATTTTCGTTTATGTTTAGTTCAGATTTGATTCTGTTAATTGATTTGTTTATGATCTGAGATTTGATTCTGATACGATTCAATCAATCCATGGGCCTGGTTTCAGATTGGGGATTAGGGTTTGTTGTTTGGAGGAAGCGGCCGCCGTTGGTGATGCAAGTTGGGGAGCTAGGGTTTACGCTGGGGAAGGGACAATGAACAGGAACCGGGTTTGGTTTGACCCGATTCGTACCTTGATCTGTGACCTATAACCTGATCCGTGGCCCCAAGACTCCTAATCCGGCCCAGATTACTAACTAATCAACGACTTAATTTAATGATAATACTAATTAATATTTCTAACCTATATTAACATTAACAATCAAAATAATTAATAATAATATGTTAATAATCTTAATAAAATTAGCACTAATCTAGTCATTAATAGTAAACAAAAAAGATAATAATAATACTAATACCAAAAAGTTAGAAATATTAATAATATTATTATTTGATAAGATAAAAAAATGATGATAGAATAATCTAATGGTGAAGATAGAATAAGTGGGCTCGGGCCTAGTTAGGTTTATCACCACTCCCTCATTTTGAATACACCCCCCTCTTTCTTTTATTTCAAAAAAGTTTATGTTTTATTTGGGCTTACAACATGCCCTCCATTTTTTAATACACCCTCCCTTAAAAATAATAATAATGCATAATTCAACCCATAATTAATTAATAAATAACCACAATAGTTATATAATGGCCTCACTAATCAAAATGACCTTAATAGTAGAAATGAGTAAATGAAATAAAACAAATGGGCCCAAAACTAAATGAACCTCAAATATTTGCTATTCGCACCTCTACTTATTTTAAACCAATTTATACGAGAATTTTATAAGAGATCGAGTTTAATAATAGGTATATTAAACCCTATGGCTCTTAATTTTTAAATCCCTAAATAAATTATAAGATGCGAATTATAACGGGTAAATTTTGGGGTATGACAGCTGCCCCTATTTAATTATCTTGGATTGAACGGCGTGAGAATACGCAGGTCTCACGCTTTTCGGATCGAAGAGTTATTAAATAATGGAAGACCCTGTTAGAACAAGATTTGTTCTGATCAATATTCTTAGTTTTGATGATAACAAGGATATGAATTTTGTGTGAGATAATGTGGTACTCTAATACATTGCAATTTCCCTTTCAGGAAATATATAAAGAGTATGCACAAATCAGCGCTCAGAAGCTTTGTCTCAGAAGGTTCAGCATGCAACATCAGAACATGGTCTGGCAAGACATCAGAAGATGGTCAAGGCAGAATCAGAACATGGGTCTATGGAAGCATCAGAAGAACTTGAGATCAGAAGCAGAAGCACTGAAGTTCTCATGGTATCACGCTCAGAAGCACTTCAAGGTCAGAAGACAAGAAGATGCTATGCACCAAGCTGTTTGACTCTGATGATATTCAAATATTTTATTCACAAACATCAGATCAGTAGAAAGTACAAGTGGCAGGCTACGCTGACTGACAAAAGGAACGTTGGAAGCTATTAAAGGCAACGTCAGTAGACACAGCGTGAACAAGGCTCGAGGTAGTTGACAAAAGCATGAAACATTAAATGCAATGCTGTACGGAATACGCAAAGCATTAAATGCGCCCAACGGTCATCTTCTCAAGCGCCTATAAATATGAAGTTCTGATGAGAAGCAAGAATACACCAATTCTAAACGAAATTATTCTGAAAGACTTGCTGAAACGCTGTTCAAATTCAAAGCTCAGAAACTTCATCTTCATCAAAGCTCACTACATTGCTGTTGTAATATATTAGTGAGATTAAGCTTAAACGTTAAAAGAAATATCACTGTTGTGATTATAGCTTTTAAGAAGCATTGTAAAACTCTTATTTGATTACATTAATTTGTAAGTAACTAGAGTGATCAAGTGTTGATCAGGATACTCTAGGAAGTCTTAGCTTGTGTCTAAGCAGTTGTATTTAGAGTGATCACGTGGTGGTCAGGATACTCTAAGAAAGTCTTAGCTTGTGTCTAAGCATTTGTTCCTAGAGTGATCAGGTTGTGATCAGGATACTCTAGAAGACTTAGTCATGGGCTAAGTGGAAAACCATTGTAATCTGTTACGATTAGTGGATTAAATCCTCAGGTGAGGTAAATCACTCCGCGGGGGTGGACTGGAGTAGTTTAGTTAACAACGAACCAGGATAAAAATAACTGTGCAATTTATTTTTATCGTTCAAGTTTTTAAGACTACACTTATTCAAACCCCCCCTTTCTAAGTGTTTTTCTATCCTTCAATTGGCATCAGAGCGCCGGTTCTAAGGTGCAAGCACTTAACCGTGTTTAGAAAAGATTCAGGAAGAGAAAAACGCTTCAGTAAAAGATGGCTGGTGAAGTTCATACAAATCCAACTGCATCTACATCTGGCTCTGCTGAGCAATACAACGGTAACAATGGTTATACTAGACCACCAGTATTTGATGGTGAAAACTTTGAATGCTGGAAAGATAAACTGGAAAGTTACTTTCTTGGTCTGGATGCTGATCTATGGGATCTTCTGTTGGATGGTTACAAACATCGTGTTAAAGCTACTGGTGTAAGGCTTACGAGAAGCAAAATGAATGATGATCAAAAGAAAGATTTCAAGAATCATAACAAATGCAGGACTGTTTTGCTGAATGCTATCTCTCATGCTGAGTATGAGAAGATATCTAACAGGGAACAGCCCATGACATATATGAGTCCTTGAAGATGACTCATGAAGGAAATGCTCAAGTCAAGGAGACCAAAGCTCTTGCACTAATCCAGAAGTATGCATCTTTCAAGATGGAGGATGATGAAGACATTGAAAAGATGTTTTCAAGATTTCAAACTCTGACTGCTGGATTGAGAGTTCTCGACAAAGGCTACACCAAGGTTGATCATGTAAAGAAGATCATCAGAAGTTTGCCCAGAAGATGGGGCCCAATGGTGACTGCATTCAAGATTGCGAAGAATCTGAATGAAGTTTCTTTGGAAGAGCTGATCAGTGCCCTGAGGAGTCATGAGATTGAACTTGACGCTAATGAACCTCAGAAGAAAGGTAAGTCTATTGCTCTAAAATCTAATGTTAAAAAATGCACTAACGCTTTTCAGGCTAGAGAAGAAGATCCTGAAGAATCAGAATCTGAAGAAGAAGATGAACTGTCCATGATCTCCAGAAGGGTACACCAACTCTGGAAGAGCAAGCAAAGGAAGTTCAGAGGCTTCAGAAGTTCAAAGAAATTTGAACGAGGAGAATCTTCTGGTGACAGAAGATCTGACAAGAAGAAGGCTGTCTGCTATGAGTGCAATGAGCCTGGACATTACAAGAATGAGTGTCCGAAACTTCAGAAGGAGAATCCCAAGAAGAAGTTTCATAAGAAGAAAGGTCTTATGGCAACATGGGATGATTCTGAATCAGAATCAGGATCAGACTCTGAAGGAGAGCAGGCAAACTTTGCGCTGATGGTGACAGAAGATGATGGATCAGAATCTACATCAGAATCAGATTCTGAAGAGGTATTTTCTGAACTATCTAGAGAAGAGTTAGTTTCTAGTCTAAAAGAGCTTCTTGAATTAAAAGCTCATCTTAGTATCAAATACAAAAAGCTGAAAAAGCAATTTGAATTTGAAACTAAGAAGCTTGAGTTGGAAAATTCTGAATTAAAAGAAAAAGTTTTAAAATTATCCAATAATGTTGGATCTCCTTCTGATTCAGAAAAATCCACTCCCAGTCTGAATCATATTCTGAAAGAATATGATTTAAGTTTCAGGAAGTTCTTATCTAGAAGTATTGGCAGAAGTCAGCTAGCTTCTATGATATATGCTGTGTCTGGGAACAAGAGAGTTGGCATCGGTTATGAGGGTGAAATCCTATACAAGCTTGAATCTGTGGATGATATGAAAATATCATACAAGCCTCTGTATAACCAATTTAAATTTAACCACTCCCATGATATTAGGCTCACTTCACATGCACAGAAGTTTAACACTATTCACACCAAGAAGCCTGTGACACATCCTAAGAAATATCATGCTGACAAACCTAAAGAATATCATGTTGTTCCTCCTGTTAAATATTTTGCTAAACCTAAGTTCATTCAGAACTTGAGGAGAACTAACAAGAAAGGACCCAAGAAATTGTGGGTACCTAAGGAGAAGATAATTTTTGTTGCAGATATCCTTGGCGGCAAAGAGGACAAAAAGCAAAATGTCATGGTACCTGGACTCTGGGTGCTCGCGACACATGACGGGAAGAAGGTCTACATTCCAAGACCTGGTGCTTAAACTAGGTGGAGAAGTCAAGTTTGGAGGAGATCAGAAGGGCAAAATCATTGGCTCTGGAACCATAAGTCTTGGTAACTCTCCTTCCATAACTAATGTACTTCTTGTTGAAGGATTAACGCATAACTTATTGTCCATAAGTCAATTAAGTGACAATGGTTATGATATAATCTTCAATCAAAAGTCTTGCAAGGCTGTAAGTCAGAAGGATGGCTCAATCCTATTTACAGGCAAGAGGAAGAACAACATTTATAAGATTGATCTTTCTGATCTTAAGAATCAGAAGGTGACTTGTCTTATGTCTGTTTCTGAAGAGCAATGGGTCTGGCACAGAAGATTAGGACATGCTAGTTTGAGAAAGATTTCTCAGATTAACAAACTAAATCTGGTCAGAGGACTCCCAAATCTGAAATACAAATCAGATGCTCTTTGTGAAGCATGTCAGAAGGGCAAGTTCTCCAGACTTGCATTCAAGTCTAAGAATGATGTTTCTACCTCAAGGCCGTTAGAACTCTTGCACATTGATCTGTTTGGCCCAGTCAAAACAGCATCTGTCAGAGGAAAGAAATATGGATTAGTCATCGTTGATGATTATAGCCGCTGGACGTGGGTAAAGTTCTTGAAACACAAGGATGAGTCTCATTCAGTGTTCTTTGAATTCTGCACTCAGATTCAATCTGAGAAAGAGTGTAAAATCATAAAGGTCAGAAGTGATCATGGTGGCGAATTTGAGAACAGATTCTTTGAGGAGTTCTTCAAAGAAAATGGTATTGCCCATGATTTCTCTTCCCCAGAACTCCACAGCAAAATGGAGTTGTAGAGTGAAAGAATAGGACTCTACAAGAAATGGCCAGAACCATGATCAATGAAACCAATATGGCTAAGCTTTTCTGGGCAGAAGCAATTAACACTGCATGCTATATTCAGAATAGAATCTCTATCAGACCTATTCTAAATAAGACTCCTTATGAATTGTGGAAGAACAGAAAGCCCAACATTTCATATTTCCATCCTTTTGGATGTGTATGTTTTATTCTGAATACTAAAGATCATCTTGGTAAGTTTGATTCCAAAGCACAAAAATGTTTCCTTCTTGGATATTCTGAACGCTCTAAAGGCTACAGAGTATACAATACTGAAACATTGATTGTAGAAGAATCAATCAATATCAGGTTTGATGATAAGCTTGGTCTTGAAAAACCAAAGCAGTTTGAGAATTTTGCAGATTTTGATATTGATATATCAGAAGTTGAAGAATCAAGAAGCAAAGCTGCAGAAGCTGGCAGTCTCAGAAGCAATGGATCAGAAGATCAAGTTGCTGCATCTTTAGAGAATCTTAGGATTTCTGAAGAACCAACTATCAGAAGATCCCCTAGACTTGCCTCAGCTCATTCAGAAGATGTGATCCTTGGAAAGAAAGATGATCCCATCAGAACAAGGGCATTCCTTAAGAACAATGCAGAATGTCAATTAGGTTTTGTTTCTTTGATCGAGCCAACTTCTGTTGATCAAGCTCTAGAAGATCCAGACTGGATAATTGCCATGCAAGAAGAACTAAATCAGTTTACAAGGAATGATGTATGGGACTTGGTTCCTAGACCAAAAGGATTTAACATCATCGGTACTAAGTGGGTTTTCAGAAACAAGCTAAGTGAGAAAGGTGAAGTGGTAAGAAACAAAGCCAGACTGGTTGCTCAGGGTTATAGTCAGCAAGAAGGGATTGATTATACAGAAACCTTTGCACTAGTGGCCAGGTTAGAATCTATTCGTTTATTAATTTCTTTTGCCACTCAACACAACATCACTCTTTATCAGATGGATGTCAAGAGTGCCTTCTTAAATGGTTATATAGATGAAGAAGTTTATGTTCACCAACCTCCTGGTTTTGAAGACTCCATGTCTCCAAATCATGTTTTCAAATTAAATAAATCATTATACGGTTTGAAACAAGCTCCCATAGCTTGGTATGAACGTTTGAGTTCTTTCCTTCTAGAAAATGATTTCACTAGAGGAAAAGTGGACACTACTCTCTTTTGTAAAACATTTAAAAAGGATATTTTAATTTGTCAAATATATGTTGATGATATTATCTTTGGAACATCTAATGCTACACTTGGAAAGGAGTTTGCTGAGTCTATGCAGGCTGAATTTGAAATGAGCATGATGGGAGAACTCAAGTATTTCCTTGGGATTCAAATCAACCAAACTTCCGATGGAACCTATGTTCATCAAACGAAGTATGTGAAAGAACTTCTGAAGAAGCTTAATCTTTCTGAAAGCAAAGAAGCCAAAACTCCTATGCATCCAACATGTGTACTGGGTAAGGATGAGGTAAGTAAGAAGGTAGATCAGAAGTTGTATAGAGGTATGATTGGATCTCTTCTATATCTAACTGCTTCTAGACCTGACATTCTCTTTAGTGTTTGTTTGTGTGCTCGATTCCAATCAGATCCAAGAGAATCTCATTTAACAGCGGTTAAGAGAATTCTAAGGTATCTGAAAGGTACTACTAATGTTGGTTTAGTTTACAGAAGATCTAAAAATTACAACTTAGTAGGATTCTGTGATGCTGACTATGCTGGAGATAGAATAGAAAGAAAGAGCACTTCTGGAAGTTGTCAATTTCTTGGAAGTCATCTGATCTCATGGTACAGCAAGAAGCAAGCTACTATTGCCCTCTCAACAACAGAAGCAGAATATGTTGCTGCTGCTGGTTGTAGCACACAAATGCTCTGGATGAGAAGTCAGCTGGAAGATTATCAGATATATGAGAGTAACATTCCTATTTTCTGTGATAATACTTCTGCTATATGTTTATCTAAGAATCCTATTTTACATTCAAAAGCTAAACATATTGAGATTAAACATCATTTCATAAGGGACTATGTTCAGAAGGGTGTTATATCTTTAAACTTTGTGGATACAGACCATCAATGGGCTGATATCTTTACAAAACCCCTTGCTGAAGATAGGTTTAAGTTCATTCTGAAGAATATCAGTATGGATTTATGCCCAGAATGAGAAGATGAGAAGATCTTATGTATGAGTATCTTCTGAAATGAAATTGGATTTTTTTAAGAAGTTCTGATTGAAATCAATTAGAAATTGTGATTCAGTTATTACTAACGTTTCATTGTCTAAGTTGATTCAGAATCTCTTTAAAAGCAAAATAGCTGTAACTGGCTATCCAGATGGTAAACACGTGTTCACTATTTCTGGACAAGCGTGCGTGCAGTTGAGGGGACGTCTACTTAGGTAACTGTGCAAATCTCGTCTTTTGTCATTATTATCTCTCCTCACGTCATGTTACATTAAATGCCATTCATCATTTCTCTTATTGTCCTTCTTTTCTTATATTCTTCGAATGTTTCCCTCTTCTTTTTCCCTCTATTTATTCCTTCATTTCGTTGCATTTTTTCAACAAGTCTTGGCTCTCTTTCTCTTTCTTTTTCTCTCTTGTCCAACAAAGTTTTTCTTTGGCATAAACCCTAGTTCATTCATCTTCAACCTAGCGTTCATCATGAATCCTTTCAACTCAATGAGAACGGATGGAAGGGTTAATCAGTTACAGGATGTGAAGCATATCTTGGGATGGCTCTCCAAGTCTCTTTCAAGACAGATCTCTTCTTCAATGCTGTTATCAACATTTATCCAAAGGAAGAAGACCTTCTTGAGTCACTGGAGCCCGTTTGCAACATTAGCTCCCTGTCTATGAACTGTCCCTTACTTCCTCTTTGGTCTCTTGGATCTCTCCTACAGTGGAGGTTCTAGTCTGGACAGGCATGAAGAGTTTTCAAGCTTTCATGGCTGAACAAACTGAACACCAGAGGGTTCTTGAGTTGTTTGCGCAGTCTTTGCGTAGGATAGAGTCTTAGGCTTTAAGTCTTTGTAGTTTTCTTTCCTTGTTGCATCTGTTTTCCTGCATTCCTCTTTTGTAATCCTTCTTGTTGAAATCAATGAATAGTTATTTATGTTTCTTTCCTTTTGTCTCTTGCTTTACATCTGAATCTTTTATGCTTTTTGATGTTATGACAAAAAGGGGGAGAAAATATATGATAAATGATCTGATTAATATTATCAGTTACCGAGTAAAAAGGCTCCACATTTACTAACAGAACTTGCAAAGTTCTATGTTTTTAAGTTGTGTTGTTGCAGGAATCAAAGATTCAAGATCAACATAAGAAGCAACAAAATGAATCAAGCTCTTGGATTCTTGAAGCAAGCTGAGTGCTAGGAAGCTTCAGAATCAGAAGCAAGAAGGAAGAATGATCAGAAATAGCTCTTGGATTCTTGAAGCAAGCTGAGTGCTAGGAAGCTTCAGAATCAGAAGCAAGAAGGAAGAATGATCAGAAATTCTGATAATAGAATATGATCCAAATCATTGTCTATTTGCTCTGATACATTGTCTATTGGATCTGATATATTCTATATGGCTTATATGGCTCTGATACATATTTTGTGTTCTGATACACATTTTATGTTCTAACTCATTCATGCTGACTTTTGTCGTTTAGTTTTGTTCTGTAACATTTCAGGATGTAGAGATGCTCTGGTACATTCAACAATGTTCTGATACAATCTAGCATGAAGTGATGTAAGAAGAAATTCAAAGCTCTGAAGCTATCCGAGGGAAGTAGAAATCAGAAGCTGTGAATGTTCTAAAGATCCAGAAAACTCAAGTTCTGAAGCTGTCCTAAATGGAAGCAGGAATCAGAAGCTGTGAATGTTCTGAAGATCAAAGAAATTCAAGTTCTGAAGCTGTCCTAAATGGAAGCAGGAATCAGAAGCTGTGAGTGTTCTAGGGATCTAAAGAAATTCAAGTTCTGACGCTGTCCAATGGAAGCAGAAGTCAGAAGCTATGAATTATCAGAAGACAGAAGCTTATGTGATCGTCTCTACCGAAATAATCAGGGAAGTCTTTTATTATTAAAATTATTCGAGTATTTATTTCAGGGGGAGATTATTCATCTCAGGGGGAGATTGTTAATCTCAGGGGGAGACATATTCACATGCTTATGCTATAGCTGTGTAATTTGTCTTTAGCCGTCTGCTATTTCTGATCGCAAATTCATATCATTTATATATGTTTTTGTCATCATCAAAAAGGGGGAGATTGTTAGAACAAGATTTGTTCTGATCAATATTCTTAGTTTTGATGATAACAAGGATATGAATTTTGTGTGAGATAATGTGGTACTCTAATACATTGCAATTTCCCTTTCAGGAAATATATAAAGAGTATGCACAAATCAGCGCTCAGAAGCTTTGTCTCAGAAGGTTCAGCATGCAACATCAGAACATGGTCTGGCAAGACATCAGAAGATGGTCAAGGCAGAACCAGAACATGGGTCTATGGAAGCATCAGAAGAACTTGAGATTAGAAGCAGAAGCACTGAAGTTCTCATGGTATCACGCTCAGAAGCACTTCAAGGTCAGAAGACAAGAAGATGCTATGCACCAAGCTGTTTGACTCTGATGATATTCAAATATTTTATTCACAAACATCAGATCAGTAGAAAGTACAAGTGGCAGGCTACGCTGACTGACAAAAGGAACGTTGGAAGCTATTAAAGGCAACGTCAGTAGACACAGCGTGAACAAGGCTCGAGGTAGTTGACAAAAGCGTGAAACATTAAATGCAATGCTGTACGGAATACGCAAAGCATTAAATGCGCCCAACGGTCATCTTCTCAAGCGCCTATAAATATGAAGTTCTGATGAGAAGCAAGAATACACCAATTCTGAACAAAATTATTCTGAAAGACTTGCTGAAACGCTGTTCAAATTCAAAGCTCAGAAACTTCATCTTCATCAAAGCTCACTACATTGCTGTTGTAATATATTAGTGAGATTAAGCTTAAACGTTAAGAGAAATATCACTTTTGTGATTATAGCTTTTAAGAAGCATTGTAAAACTCTTATTTGATTACATTAATTTGTAAGTAACTAGAGTGATCAAGTGTTGATCAGGATACTCTAGGAAGTCTTAGCTTGTGTCTAAGCAGTTGTATTTAGAGTGATCACGTGGTGGTCAGGATACTCTAAGAAAGTCTTAGCTTGTGTCTAAGCATTTTTTCCTAGAGTGATCAGGTTGTGATCAGGATACTCTAGAAGACTTAGTCGTGGGCTAAGTGGAAAACCATTGTAATCTGTTACGATTAGTGGATTAAATCCTCAGGTGAGGTAAATCACTCCGCGGGGGTGGACTGGAGTAGTTTAGTTAACAACGAACCAGGATAAAAATAACTGTGCAATTTATTTTTATCGTTCAAGTTTTTAAGACTACACTTATTCAAACCCCCCCTTTCTAAGTGTTTTTCTATCCTTCAGACCCCTAAATTTACCTCGTGCTTGAGTGTGAGGGAAAGAATCGTCCTGCTAAAGCCTGAGTCTTACATAGCGAGGACTTGCAGTTAGTTGTATGATCAGCTTGCTATTATTGATAGCAAGTTTTTCGCAGTTTGTGAAACCCACTTACTATAGTTCTAGTAAGTTTTCGTAGTTTGTGAACCCCAAAAGGATCACTTGCTATAGTTCTAGCAAGTTCACCTGCACCAATAGGAGTCATTTGCCCTGGTTCGGACAAGTTTACCTGTATAGAGTATTATTTTGTAAATGCGTATGCATTATGCGTATGCACATGACCCCGTTGTTTGTATAATATAGATGTATGAATGTTTACACATGTAAATGTCGCGTGTACGCAAATGAGTACGTATGTATGATAACTCCAACGCCTTATCTCTTTATCACCCATTGACTTTGCTTAACCTTTTGAGATGTTTGCGAATCCTAGTTCGGATTGTATTTGAGGAGAGATGAAGTAATGTCTTACATAAGACTACCTGAAGAGGTTCCTGAATAGGGTAGATCATTGAAATATGTGAAGGAGATTAGGCTTCAAACAAAGCTCGAGAAGAATTGTCTTAGAGAAGACTGACTGAGGAAACTCTTTGAAAGAGCAAGATATGTCTTTAGAAAAAGATCGGATAAATTTTTGGAGAATATTACCTAAAGAAGTTGAGATATGTCTTAAACAAGACTAAACTAGAAAGGCTCCTAAAAGATATGGATCGTCTTAAACAAGATTACCTAGAAAGGCTCCTAAAAAAGATATGAAATGTCTTAAACAAGATTACCTAGAAAGGCTCCTAAAAGGATATGTAACGTCTTAAACAAGATTACCTAGAGAGGCTATGATACGTCTTACACAAGATTAACCTAGAAAGGTTCCTAAAAGATATGAAACGTCTTAAACAAGACTATAAGGTTAACTTGGATATGTCTTAAACAAGACTGACCTAGAAAGGCTCCTGGAGAGGATAAGGAGGGTCTTAGCGAAGGCTACCTAGAAAGGTTGATAAGCGTCTTGAAAAATACTACCTTGAAAGGTAAGAAATTCTTTGATTGTTTCTAAATTGCCTTTGAAGAAAGGCTCGGAATGAAGCATCGAAATTGTTAAGATTAAATCGTTTAAACGATCGTATTTGCACCGTATTTGGATGATGATATCCTTTTGACTCTGGAGTGACCTGAAAAGGCAAATGTTGACTTTATGCAATGTTATGATGCATGTGTCATGTAATGAGATTCTCAAAATAAATGAGAATTATGTATGTACGACGATCCCACATTGTAGTTCGTAAATAATACAGGCGTAGGAAGGCCAATTACACAGCAATGCTCCTTGTGTGATACTAGCGTGACTTCCCCAATATCAGAAATTTTGAGAGACGCACCATTTGACCTGAAGGAAATATCCTTAGAGGGAACTCGAATATTACCATGTCATGCCACGAACCTGATATGCACTGCCCCAGTATTTGAATTCTTGAAAGATATGCCTCAGTTAATAGGATCATTGATTGTATGCCCCTGTAATCCTCGAAATTTTGCCCCTGTTTAGGAGAACCCTCTAGACGTGGTTCCCCCGGTTCAGGGATCTTTATTAGAAATGATCGCCTTTGATTAACCCAATCTCCCTGATGCTAAGTATTGATTCGAATGTGAAGCAGATGCTTTTCAGAATTAGTCATGCGTCTTGGTCGTGTCCGATGGACAAAAATTCGCTGAATACTCCAAATGAGATGATGTCTTCTAGGAGACTACCTGAAGAGATTCCTGGAAAGGATATGAGATCGTCTTCAACAAGACTGTGCTTTAAACAAAGCTCGGGGAGGCACGTTTGTAAAGAGGGTCAAAGAATCCCATAGAGGATAAAGACTATTTTGAGGAATGTGGTGTTTTAAACAAAACTCAGGAAAAGACATTTTGAAGAAGATTACCCTAGAAATCATAGGAGACCGTCCTAAAGAAGACTGTACTTTAAACAAAGTTTGACAAGGTTCTTGGAGGCATAAGAGAAGTTTGAACATGTCTTAAGAAAGACTAACTGAAAAGATTGACGGGTGTATTAAAGAAGATTACCTAGAAAGGTTCCTGGAAAGGATGAGGGATATTTTAGAGAATATTACCTGAAAAGGGTAAGGGATGTCTTAAAGAAGACTACTTAGAAAAGAATATGTCTTAGAGAAGAGTATCTGAAAAGATTTCTGAAGATGACGAGAGATACCTGGAAAGGCTTGTAGAAAGAACGAGAGGTTGATTCTTAAAGAAGACTATCTGAAAAAGATTAAGAGACGTCTTAAAGAAAACTAACTAGAAAAGGTTCCTGGAAAGGATGTGAGGGTGGTATTAACAACATTTGACACTGAGTGACCTTTGCAACGTGCCCCCCGGTAATGGACTTGCCCCATGGGCTATTCAGAGTCCTTGAGATATTCCATGGATCTTGATTAGATTGCCCCAGATAAATAGGATGACAGCGGGCTATGCCTTGTGTATACACTAGCTATCCGAGTCAGGCGTAAGAGATATTTCTTCTTTGATATGCTTTTAAAGCTATTTCGCTTGTCCGTAGGATTTTTAGTCATATGCCATGCCCCATGCAACTTCTCCCTGATGTTTAAACATTTGAATAGACAAGTATGATTTACAATGAAATTTCATAAGATGCGAATGCATATGTCTGTCTCGAGAAGTTTTTTTTCTTAAAAAATTCGAGTAAAACCAAGTTTTTTTTTTAGAAAGTGATATCAACTCAAGAGTTATAGTAGACTTTAAGGAGTCAGGATACCTTTTGGTATCAGTGTGCTTTCGAACTAACCATGCTTCAGTTAGGACTTTTAAGGGTTGTAACGTGGCCTGGTTCACGGTTTTAAGAAACAAAGGATAGTGGCTCAAAGTTTATTTGTACCCATCCCAATCTTCGTGATGTTCTCCAGTCCTATGCTCAGTCAACTATGCATTTAAGCTCCAAAAGACTTTGGGAATTATAATACTGACAGTTATGATGGTTCAAAAACCAAGAGTTTATTTGCAAAGGCAGTCATCCTCCTTTTTTTGTAATATCTTCCTTTTGTCGAGGGTATGTAGTGACCTCCCCTTTTTTTTGACTTTATTATCCCTAATTTTTGCCTGGACTATTTATTTTAAACTTACAGTCAGCGGGATGTGTAACACCCTGGATTTCCGCTTACCCCGCAGGGCTTCCGGCCTACCAAGCATGTCACCAGCTTAATCAATAATCCCCCCTAGGTCCGCTTATCGGCTGCCCAGGAAATATTGTTTTTGCCTCCCGCAGGAATCGAACCATGTACCTAGGGGTTAAGTACATATTCATAGCAATTCCTGCTACCAATTGACCATATGGTCAAGTGGTAGCAGGAATTGCTATGAATATGTACTTAACCCCTAGGTACATGGTTCGATTCCTGCGGGAGGCAAAAACAATATTTCCTGGGCAGCCGATAAGCGGACCTAGGGGGGGTTATTGATTAAGCTGGTGACATGCTTGGTAGGCCGGAAGCCCTGCGGGGTAAGCGGAAATCCAGGGTGTTACATTAAAAAGGCGCCTTTTTATGTAACAGCCCGAGCCTTCGGCGTTCCCGGCACTGTCACCTCATGATCTTCTCTACCCCCCTCACTAGTAGAGTTTTTGCCTTTCGTGGGAATCGAACCCTGTACCCTGGGGTTCAAGTACATGTTCATTCCATTCCCACTACCACTTGACCATATTTTTTTATGTAACAGCCCGAGCCTTCGGCGTTCCCGGCACTGTCACCTCACGATCTTCTCTACCCCCCTCACTAGTAGAGTTTTTGCCTTTCGTGGGAATCGAACCCTGTACCCTGGGGTTCAAGTACATGTTCATTCCATTCCCACTACCACTTGACCATATGGTCAATTGGTAGTGGGAATGGAATGAACATGTACTTGAACCCCAGGGTACAGGGTTCGATTCCCACGAAAGGCAAAAACTCTACTAGTGAGGGGGGTAGAGAAGATCGTGAGGTGACAGTGCCGGGAACGCCGAAGGCTCGGGCTGTTACATAAAAAAAGGCGCCTTTTTATGTAACAGCCCGAGCCTTCGGCGTTCCCGGCACTGTCACCTCATGATCTTCTCTACCCCCCTCACTAGTAGAGTTTTTGCCTTTCGTGGGAATCGAACCCTGTACCCTGGGGTTCAAGTACATGTTCATTCCATTCCCACTACCAATTGACCATATGGTCAAGTGGTAGTGGGAATGGAATGAACATGTACTTGAACCCCAGGGTACAGGGTTCGATTCCCACGAAAGGCAAAAACTCTACTAGTGAGGGGGGTAGAGAAGATCATGAGGTGACAGTGCCGGGAACGCCGAAGGCTCGGGCTGTTACAGGATGGCCCAATTTTGCCTAAGTCTCCTTAATAGGTTTTGACTTGGCAGGCCTTGCGTTGTTTTTTTTTCTTTTTCTTTGCGGACATTGACTGCCAGGCTTAATGATGACGGAGAACCATCAGTGATTATGTTCAAAGGAACAATTTGGGATAATTAAGTTAACTGAACAGCTACCCTACCCCAGGTTATATTTTGAGGGTTTTTATTTTGTACGTGAAGGAAAACTCCTACTTCTTAGGCTCGAAGGGGTTGACGAGGGATTAACATCCTTATATCTCCACTGTATTAGAATCGAAACAATGCCTGTACATCGTCAACACGGTCTGTTCGAAAGCGTACTGTATGAGATTGTGGTATCGTTTTCGTCATTCTCCCTCTAAAGGTACACATCTTTGAACAAAAGTTGAATACCAAAAATAATAAAACCAAGTAAAAACACAGTTTTGAATACAGTGAAAACACTAGGAATTAATCAAGACAAACGTAAGCAATGCATCAATGATTATTGTAAAGTACATAGCGTATACCGCAAAACCAATGTTTAACCAAACAGAAAAGAAATTGCGAATGAAAACAAAAACTAATGATCTAAGAAACCCTCCTTCTAGCCACTTATAGCAATAGACTTGCGAGGCTCTTCGAACTCAATGAGACATTCTTCAGTTAAATCCTGGATCTTGTGCTTCAACGGCCCACAATCCTCTGTATCGTGACCAGGACTATCTGAATGATAAGCGCACTTAGCATGATGCTTGTACCTAGGAGCGGGGTTAACTGGAGCTGAGTATGGAGGCAGCATAGTTATCAAGTTCTGACTAAGCAGATGTTGCAAAGCTTGAGATAGTGGCATGTGCAACGGGGTGAATGATCGTTTTGGCTTTGGCCTCCAGGTGCGTTGGCCACCCTGTTGCTTTTGCTGATCCTTCTGTTGTAGCGTTGGGGTCTGATTAACCAGGATTGCCCCCACAGTGTTGGGTTCCTTTTTCCCTTAATATGACTTCTTTGTGTGATAGGAACCTGAGAGTGCCCCTTGTATCTTCCCATTTTTTATCCCATTTTCAATCCTTTCACCAATGACTACCAAGTCTGAGAACCTTAAGATATGCTTCCGACCATCTTATCATAGTATGGTCCTTCCAAAGTGCCCATGAATATGTCCACCAGTTCTTTTTCCATCAAGGGAGGTTGGACTCGAGAAGCCATTTCCCTCCACCTTTGGGCATACTCCTTGAATGATTCATCCTTCTTCTGTGACATATTTTGCAATTGCATTCGGTTGGGTGCCATGTCCAGGTTGTACTTGTATTGCTTCAAGAATGTGTTAGAAAGATCATTCCAGCTTCGGATATAGGATTTCTCCAATTGCATGTACCAGTCTAGAGATGCTCCGCTTAAGCTATCTTGGAAGAAGTGTATCATCAGCTTTTGATCGTGAGCATCAGCAGCCATTTTTCGCACATACATGCGCAAGTGGTTCCTCGGACATGTGAGTCCTTTGTATTTCTCGAAGTCGGGAATCTTGAATTTGTGCGGGATGGTCAAGTCTGAGACCAAGCTCATTTCGAAGGCATCCACATCGAAAGCATCGTATCCTTCTACTACCTTTAGTCTCTCCTCTAGCGCCTTGATTTGTTCATTGTCCTTGGAGTCTTCCCCAGAGTTAGGAATAGACTGCTGTGTCTGAGGTGCTTGGTCTGTGTTATCCACCTTTTGTACTCCGTATTGCAGATCCAGGTAATCATCATCCTTAGGGACATTATTAGCAGGAATGCGAACTGTGCGGGTTGTCCCTTTCGTTTGTGGAGTGGGGACAAATCCTTCTTGAGAGGTCTCTCCTTTCTCTTGAAATTGGATAGCTCTCCTAACAGATCGGACCCGAGGTCTGTCCTTAGCAGGGCCAAAGCCTGCCACAAATCCTAGCAATGAGTTTTCATCGTTGGGGATCTCATCCTGAACCAGGGTATCCCCAGACTGAACCTCTTTTTCCTTTTCTTGTTTATCTAGGAGGGCCTTCATGAATCCTAGCATCTGAGCGATGCCTCCTTTAACCTCTTCCATACTAACCTTTAGCGGATCCATCTCCTCACGAAGGACGGCTTGATTCTGTTCTAGCTGATCCATTGATTTTTTTGCTGAAATCTTGTATGATAAGACGGTCGGGATGTTAGATTATCCTTCCCAATGGTTTCTTGCTCTGAAGGTAAAAGAGAAATATTCTTTCAATGCCATGAAAATGATATGCATGCCATGAATGATATTCTTTATTCGTATTTATGTCTTATCCACATTTGTTGATTAAGTATAATAAATCCACTTTTTTTTCCTTATTATTTTTTTTGGATAAGACATGATGCAAGAATGCACATGATGCATGATGAATGCCACAATTATATGAGATATATAAAAAACAATGAAAGCGTACAGTTAAACACATAAGCACATAAGCCCTAGGTTCATAGGTTCGACGTAACAGCTTAGGGTGCTACCCTTCCCATTGGTATGTTCTAGAAGGTCTCATGGGGTCGTTCGTAGCCTCCGAGACTTTTTGTCTCTTTGGATTTTAGAACAACTCATTTTATCCATGAGGTTCGAGGTTTTGGGGTAGGTTCCCAGAGAGATCAGCCAAATACCAAGTCCAGCCCTCAACAAGGTCAAGCCTCGTATCAGACCTTTCCGGATAATCGACCCACTCTGAGTGGAATTATAATAAGACTCGTAGGCGATGTAATTCCCCTCTGGTCTTAAATATAATTCTCACGCTTAGGTTTAACAACAGTTTTATAATCCCAGCAGTACAAATATATTAATATAACATTTAACATTTAATGCAAATATATTAACATAAACATTTAACATTTAGGCAAATAATAAAAATTAAATAAATAAATAAAACAGAAATTAAATATTTTTAAAAAAACCATAACCCTAAACCAAACCCTGAAATGGCGAATTAGCCAAACCTTAAAAATTTCGCCCAAAACTAAACCGTTTACCAAACCTAAACCCTGCCAAGCCTTAGGAGTATAATAATTCACCATTGATGATTTATCCCCAGAAGAGTCGTCAGCTGTAGCAACCTGCCCTAAGAAATTAGCTTTTAGAGTCGCCACCTATTATGAAGGGCGAATAGGAAACCCTACGCAGTTTAGAGATCGGGGTAAGTTATTATAATCAGGTTGAGGGAAGGTGTTAGGCACCCTCAACCCTTTCCTAAGGTTTGATCTTAAAATAAAGGTTTATGGCTAAAATGTTTAGGATCATAGCTAAAGAAGTGAAAAGGGCGATTTGAACTGAATGGAGGTTTTAGGGAAGGGGACTCGCCTTGGTTATCCAAGTGCCTACGTATCTCCTTAGGGAGAATCAGAGTCAACGTAGTTCGGGCACAGGGTTGTACGCCTTAGAATTAGAAATTGTGGTTAGAAATTGTTTAAAGGCTTTTTGAGTGGCCTGTCGTGGTTTGAATTTGATTTGAAGATGAGAAAGCTTTGAGGTTTGGCATACAACCCTGATTTGATATGGCACCGTTAGATGCGATGACCAATAGATTTGGTCAATATAGCTAACGGATTAATGGGGCATTGCTGGTTACTCAGATCGATAGATTCGATCGTCGCGGGCAGCAAATTAAATATATTTTAAGTTTTTATATTTTTTATCTCTCGTCTAATGCGACTAATAGATTTAGTCGGGTCGAGGAGAGAATTAAGCAAAGGATTAATCAAATTATTATTAACAAATAAATTAAATAATCAAAAATTATTTCTCGTCTAATACGACTAATAGATTTAGTCGGTTCGAGGAGCAAATTAAATTGAGTTATAAGAAAAAAAAACAAAATAAACAATTGATAAAATTATCAAATAAAAATTAATTAATTTTTATTTTTAATTTGCAGGGGGTGTATATTTGCTAAGAGGTAGTAAATTGGGGAGTGTGTATAGCATGGGGCCAGGCCCATTAAGGTTTTGGTCCGTGTGATTGGCTAGTGCGAGGGTGTATGGGATGTGGTGAGTGAGCAGGATCTAGGCTGCTCGTTTTGATCGGGTGGCCTGCATGTCTTATGGAATTAGGGAGCATGGTAAATGAGTGGCATGAGATCAAGATCTCAGCGCCTGTCAAGTGGCCATAGCAAGGCCACGCGGCGTTCATCCTGTGACACGCGTGAACTGTTTAAGAGCGGTGTCTCTCTGACCCTTCTCTTTTTTCCTTTCTTTTTTTTCTCTCTCTTCTCTTCGTCGCTCTCACTTCTCTCTGAATCCCAAACAACAACACAACAACATCCCACCCCTAAACCCAGAACATAAGAATAAACGCCGTGCACCACCCGCCTCACCGCCGCTAAAACCCAGAAAACGATGCATGCATTTGACTCAAACAAAAACTAAGCTAAGTCTAAGATATGTTACCTTAATTTCTTGAATTCAGGAACGTGTATGCTCCAGATCCCTCTCCTAATCCTCTTCTTTTTTCTTTTCGCATGTGCTTGAAGATGAAGCTTCGAGTTCTGGGTTCTAGTTCGCGGCGGCTCAAGAACACTTTTCCCCAAAATCTCCGACCTCTTCTTCTGTTTATCCTTTTAGTTCTTATAGTATTAGGGTTTAGGTTAATTAGGAAACATTAGATTAAAGTTTTAGGTTTTGATTGTAATTGATTTGCAATTCTTAATAAAATTAGATTTGATTTTCGTTTATGTTTAGTTCGAATTTGATTATGTTAATTGATTTGTTTATGATCTGAGATTTGATTCTGATACGATTCAATCAATCCATGGGCCTGGATTCAGATTGGGAATTAGGGTTTGTTGTTTGGAGGAAGCGGCCGCCGTTGGTGATGCAAGTTGGGGAGCTAGGGTTTACGCTGGGGAAGGGACAATGAACAGGAATCGGGTTTGGTTTGACCCGGTTTGTACCTTGATTCGTGACCCATAACCTGATCCGTGGCCCCAAGACTCCTAATCCGGCCCAGATTACTAACTAATCAACTACTTAATTTAATGATAATACTAATTAATATTTCTAACCTATATTAACATTAACAATCAAAATAATTAATAATAATATGTTAATAATTTTAATAAAATTAGCACTAATCTAGTCATTAATAGTAAACAAAAAAGATAATAATAATACTAATACCAAAAAGTTAGAAATATTAATAATATTATTATTTGATAAGATAAAAAAATGATGATAGAATAGTCTAATGGTGAAGATAGAATAAGTGGGCTCGGGCCTAGTTAGGTTTATCACCACTCCCCCATTTTGAATACACCCCCCTCTTTCTTCTATTTCAAAAAAGCTTATGTTTTATTTGGGCTTACAACATGCCCTCCATTTTTTAATACACCCTCCCTTAATAATAATAATGCATAATTCAAACCCATAATTAATTAATAAATAACCACAATAGTTATATAATGGCCTCACTAATCAAAATGACCTTAATAGTAGAAATGAGTAAATGAACAAAAACAAATGGGCCCAAAACTAAATGAACCTCAAATATTTGCTATTCGCACCTCTACTTATTTTAAACCAATTTATACGGGAATTTTATAAGAGATAGAGTTTAATAATAGGTATATTAAACCATATGGCTCTTAATTTTTAACTCCCTTAATAAATTAAAAGATGCGAATTATAACGGGTAAATTTTGGAGTATGACACTACGGATGACTGAACGCGGAGGCATCGTGTGTTTGGAAGGAGATAGTGTGGAGAGTAGAAGAATAGTAAAATGGTTTGGAGGTTGTGAAGGAAAAGGAATGATGGTGGTATGGTTTTATAGTGAGGTTTGAAAGTGGTGGAGTAAATATAGAATTGAAAGGAATTTATGGTGGTGTTTGAAGTTTGAATGGAATGGAAGAATGGGAAATGATGTAGAGTTAAAGAGGTGGTGATGGAGGATGAATGTGGTTTATGGTGTTTAAATGGAAGGAATTATGGGGAGAAGGAAGAAAATTTAATGATGAGTTTTGAAATTCAAAATTCAAAATTCAAAGAGGGAGAAATGATGGTCTGCGTGGTCAACGAAGCAGAGCAGCTGCTGCCCTTGGGAGACGCGCGTCTCAGGCAAGCAGTCTGCTGGGGGACAGTCCCTGGAGACGGATGTCTCCTGTCCCTTGCATGCAGAGATGTGGTCCCACAGAGGTGGATACGTGCGTCTCCTAGCCTAGGGAGGTGGTTGTCTCGCATGCACAATTTTGGACAAGTTTTGACAGGTACAATAAAGTAGTGAATAATAGTTCAGAACTGTGTCATGGTTTAATACTATAAACAGCAAAAATAATGGTGACCAGGCTGAGTATATTATATGCATTCATAAATATATAGCAGTTAATAGCAGCATAATGGTATAACACAGTAGCAGTAATGAATAAAAATAATGCATTTCGAATTAAAACTGGTACTGAGTGTGAATAGAAGCAGAATGTAAAAATGCAGAAAATTAAATTCTAAACTAGGAATTGGAAATTGCTAAAACCAGAAATAAAATTTAATATCCTAAAAGTCAATATCTAGCCACGTCTGTTGTTGTGCACATTAGAATAAATGTGTTTAAAGACTTCGTCGAATTGGGCATTGACAGTGTCGATGAAATTGAAGAAGTGCATTTGTAGAGTGTGTAACTCGTTGCGCATATGCTGAACTTCATGTTGTAATGCATCTATCGCTTGGCCTTGTGTGTTCGGATTATGAGCATGCTCGATCCTCGGAAGAGCATTTCTTGGGGCTACTGATTCAGCGGATGCAGCAGGTTGTTGTTGTTCAGGCTCGACATCAGTCATATCTTTAGATTGAACTTCTTGTGAACCAATTGGAGTCTTAGGCTCATACTCAGGAATGGGTTCATCTTCAGGTAGAGGCTCATATTCAGGCACATTATCATCCTCAGGTATAGGTTCATATTCAGGCTCGGGATCATCTTCGGGCATAGGTCCATACTCATAGTATCCAGGAGGAGGGTCAGGTTCAGAGTCTTGTTCTGCTACGTACATGTCATCATCTAAATGTTCATAGGCTTGTGGGGTTTCTGGAGATGACTCTCTTTCAGGAATCTGATCATAGTAAAGCCAATTAGCAGGGTTGTGCACACTCGTCCTTGGATTCGGTAAGGTGAACTGATCTAGCACTTTGCTATCAATGAGTAAATCAAACTGATCAGGACCAAGGTTTCCAATCATACCTTGATTAAAGCAGAAGAGAATGTTCATAGAGTTGTAGGAACCAAAAGGTGTCAATCTAAGCAGTGGTGTTCTCAGACCTATAGCATTTGCAATCATAGTGACGAATCCGCCGATCAGAATAGGTGAAACTTCGTCTTGCATGATGCGCTCGAAGTTTGCTAGCATAAATGTGATAGCATTGACCGGACGATTCTGAGAGGTACAGAACATGATGAATAACTCTTCTCTGGAAACTTTAGTGACATTTTCGGGTTTACCGAAGATGTAGTGAGCGATGATCTTATGCAGGTACCTAAAGGCAGGGTTATGAATGTTCTCGGATTGAAACTCGAACTCCTTAGGGTTATCGTTACCAGTAATCTTACCCCAGAATTTTTCCAACTCCCAGTAAGCAAGACTTTCCTCAGGAACTGTGGTGTATGCATCCGATCCATGAGGGATTTCTACCATATCAGCAAAATCACGGACACAAAACTGATATTCTAATCCAAAGAGTCGAAAAAGGATAATTCCTTTCCTCAATCCTTGTCCACAGTTAGGCAGGTAAGTCAAAGAGCTCAAGAATTCCAGAGTGAGCTTTCGATAGGTGTTAAACTTGCGGAACAGGTGAGAACCGGTCCAACCGATTTGGTTCAGCAAGTACATGACGCTTTCTTCGTTGGAGACGTGTGTCTCCACGTGCTGGAATGAGTTGGGCCACGCGCAAATGGTTCCTTCGTGGGCTGGACTTGTACTTTGCACAATTGGGTCTTATTTGCACCCCTTTCTTACTTCAACACCCCTTTTTCATCTTTTAGGCATAAATAGTAGTGATTTTAGCTCCATTTCTTTCCTTTTCACAAATAGTCTATATATGAGCGTAAAACCTGAAACATCGCAAATACCCGCATGAAGGTTTTAAAAATCTTCTTCTCTATGCTAAATATAAGTTGAGCAATTCAATTCAAATTCTTCACTCCCGCATGAAGTCTTTGAATTTAACTCTCTTTATTCTAGCTTCATTATCTTCTTTCATCAAGAAGGTACAACGGCCCTGGTTAGGTTGGTCCAGTCTTCCACAAATAGGTCCATCCTTCACTTCAAGGGACCATACAATATGAACATTCCTTGTTCAAACAATCTTCTACCTTGTATACAACCAGAAAGTATCCCCCATGGATCTCATCCAGAAACAGACAGGATGCGTGCTCTGATACCAATTGATATTCTGGTTACAGCAGACTCAGATGTCATATAAGGATGTCTTGACATCTGATCTGACATTCTGAAACAGACAAGGTAGGAATACAAATAACAGTGCAGGAAAGCAATAAAAGCACAACAGAATTATTTACCCAGTTCAGAATCACAATCCTACTTTGGGGGCTACCAAGCTAGGGATGAAGTCCACTATTAGCAGTAACAATTTGCAGACCCTACAGCCAACACTCCCGTTGACGATCTACACACTTAATCACTACCCAATGAACCTTCTACCTAGGTCCTCCTAAGATATGAGAAACTCCTCTCACTCTCAATCATCACAATGATGTCTAGCAGTCAACACCTCAGCTGCTGCATCAACAACCCTTCACCAGCATTCTGATCACACAGATAGACACAACTTGGAGTTACTTACAAGCTTTCTCCAAGAACAAACCTGCACTCATTTCTTCACAGCTTCTGAGTGAGTAAGATAAACCTCTTGCATACAGGCTTCGAGGCACAAATCAGTGACCATCCCACAATCCGGGTGGTTCACTTACATGGATAACCCTAAAGACTACATATTTCTAAAACCGGCTTGCCTGCTCAAATAGGTTACAAAGCTTCCTATTTATAACCTATTCCCAACTGAACTTTGGCCTTCAATCACAACCTTATTTGCTGTTACAAATTAGCAGAAAACTTCTGCTAAAAGTTAGGTCTTCAATATTTTGTTTCCTAAATAATCTCCTTATTTAGGAATTCTTCATTCTCCTTGATTTCTGATTGAAACTTTTAATCCTTAAAATATGCACCACATAGGATTGCATAATATTCTCCTGAATATTCTGCATCTGATAAACTGAATCTTCATATTCCAGCTTAGCAGGCGCGATGTCATGAGTTTCTACATATGATATGACATCTCATAAGACATGTTGTCACAGAACATGTCTCAACATTCCATATGACATCTTGTTGTTGTACCTTTTTTCCACTTGTTTATATTTGCAAGTACTATACATCCTATTACATGTTGCTGCTACTATATTTTAGCCAAACATAAATTCCAATCACATAATTCAGAGCATTAACACCATTATTTAATTTAATTAGAATTTAAATTAATTATTTGGATTGTTTGCCATTTTATTGGATTAGTGCAGAATTTGTGAAAATAATGGTATTGGGCCAGTGGTCGTGTTTAGTAAAGGGGAGGTGCTAAGTATTAAGCCTTTTACTAAAGTTAAATGTTATTTTCATAAAATAAGGGAATCTGGGAAAAGAAGGAAAATATAAGCCAAAAGGAGAAGAAGAGAAACATAGAGAAGGTGAAAGGGCAAAGGAAGAAGAGAAGAGCATTCAAGAGCAATTGACTAAGGTAAGGGTGACAGTCCTTTTAGCCTATATTATTAGTTTAGATATGATAGGACTGACTATGTATGTTGTTTGTTGCAATTGAATATATGTTAGGTTTGAGATTTTGGGGTTTTGGAAGTCTTAGATCATTTGAGAGATTTTAGTTAAATTGTATGAAGTGGGAATATGATTGATGATGAATTACCTATAAATGTGTTAGAATTGTGTTAAAACATGTTAAGTAGTGCGATTTTGGTATTGTAAACATTTTGGTGCGATTGGGTTGGAATTGGGAGAAAAGGACTCTGATAATGAAGACACAAAATTATGCCTATGGAGCCCTTTATTAAGACCATTTTGGGCCAGGTTTTGTTGGACCACATTCGAAATATTATTATGGCCCATATATTAGTTCTACTGGATATTTCTAAGAACCTAATCTGCGTCTTGGTGACGTTGCACCACTCTCGGAACATTCTGGTCGATGCGCTCCTCTACGTCCCTATTTGGCATTTGTCGTTGATTTTCAAATCTAACCCCATTATATGGTGTCTCGACCAACCTTATATTCGACGCTTACGGGGTAGGTCTAGGAGGAACCTGCGGGGTGCCAAAGAAATCTGCTATTCTAGCCATTTGACCAGCCAACATTTCATAACTTTGATTAGTATTGTTTATCATAGGAGTAAATATAGTCTCAATTTGCTGTGTTAAAGCATTTACCATCTCATGATTACTCTTGTCCATATGTTTCCTAATAGTAACATAGATGTTGTATTTAATGAAGGTGATGACTGGGGAAAGTATCCTATCATTGTTGGTCGATTTCATGGATTCAAAGAAGAACCAGTAGCCATCATATTATCATAATAAGTCGACAGATTAGTTTGTAAACCTACCATTAATCATAAAATAAGGGAGGACTTTTCCAATTAATCTCTATTATCGTTTCATAGGTGATAGGATTGATTGTGTGTTATTTGTTTCGATTGGGATGTATGTTAGGTTTTGGAGTTTTGATGTTTAGGGCTCAATTTCATAGATTTTATGCAAATGAATGTTGTTGGATGATTGGTGATGTGAAATAGACTTGTTGCTTGATAACTTTGGATGAAATCTCTGAAATTAGCTCTGTAATCGTGTTAGAATCAAACTGGTATTGATTGGATTGAGTAGAGGGGTGGAATGCTGTCAAAAAGTGAAGTTATTGTTGCAAAAGGGTTGTAATCGGTTACGTAACTGGTTACACTGAGTGTTATGTTCCAAAAATTATATTTTTGGAGTTCGTAACCGGTTACAGCCTGTTTAGAATAATAGCGAATATAGTTACGTCAAGCGTAACCGGTTACGCTATTTCTCGTAACCGGTTACACTGTAAGTTTTTTGAAAATTTTTAATAATTTCGTGGACGTAAATGGTTACGCCATTTTGGTAACCGGTTACACTGTAGCAATTTTGAAAAAAATTAATATTTTCTAAAACTTGTAACTTTCAAACCGTAAGTCTGTTTTAAGCACCATTTTGAGCGTTATGAAGCTAATGGAAGCTTTTATATACTTAAATGGTGTGTTGGACAGTATTCGACTTTATTTTAATACCTCGATCTAGAATCTTTGGTGTTGTGTTTGTACATTGTGTCATGAACTGGTTAATGTGACAATGTGTATGTGTTGTGACAACATGTTTATAATGAAATGTTGTGTTCGATGTGAATTATATAAGGTAATCTTTTGGATTATGTTGATTGTGAATACATTATCCATGATTGTTGTTCGGTGTTGAAATATGATAAAGATTGTTCATATTGTTTGGTGTTGAGGATTAGCATGCTTAAGGCGGTGCATGCATACATAATCATAATTGTGGCTGTATCCTGGTGGTGTTGGATCAGCGGTAGCTAATTCCCATTGTGCGGATTTAGTGAGTAGAAGTAGCCGTATCCTGTTGGTGGTGGATCGGTCATATGGGTTAATCCCATGGATTGGTACCACGTGCATGTAGTTGCATTGCATTAGTATGTATGTATTATTTTAACATGAATGGAAGATGTCCAATGTTATAATGTGATATGACTAATTTATTTCGTGTGATTGTTGTATATTGGTTGTAAATCTGAATATATTGCAATTGGGTGAATAATATGCATGATATCTTATTGTTTATGAGCTTATAACATTTGTTAATTGCGAATGAGACTCACCCTTACTGTTGACATTTTTCAGATTAAGGAGTAGCGGATTGTGCTTGGTGAGGATAACTCATAGAGTTACTTCGTTTAGTTCGGTCGTGTCGGTGTCATGCTCTGGTCTTGTAACACTGGGGTACGTTTATTTTTGAGTTGTTTGATGTATTATTTTCCCTATATTTGAATAATGTTTTGTTGGTTTTAAATCGGTGAATTATTGGCGTTGAATACCGATGTTTTATGTTATTCTGTTTTTGAAGTATTTTCCGTTGTGTTAACATAATTACTGAATAATATGTTTTGATGTTCCTCATAAGGCATGACATGATTTAATGTTTTAAATTTTTCGGAGTTGTAATTCCCTTGTTTATGTTTTACTATGAATTTATTTGATATTCTGCGGGGTTTTTAGAAGGGTGTTACAATAGTGGTATCAGAGCATAGTCGATCGTTATGACCAGAGTCT
Source organism: Vicia villosa (assembly GCF_029867415.1). Classification (NCBI taxonomy): domain Eukaryota; kingdom Viridiplantae; phylum Streptophyta; class Magnoliopsida; order Fabales; family Fabaceae; genus Vicia; species Vicia villosa. Next base: position 18,267,307 of record NC_081181.1, on the reverse strand, counting down.
TGTTACTACTCCCTTGTATGCGACTAGTGTGAGTACCACTGCCGATACTTTTGTTCTAACGGAATTGTTTTGTGGTTAGCAGAACAATAGCTGGAAGAGGTGGAAGGAATGATGATGCTATTGCAGAGGCTCTGGGCATGATTGCTGGGGTGCTAGGAGGGAATGCCAATGGAGCGGGGATTGGTGCTAACAGGAAGTTGGGGTAATTTTATAGGAACAATCCTCCGTTGTTCAAAGTCACTCACGATCCTGATGGTGCTCAGAATTGGTTGAAGGAAATTGAAAGGATCTTCCGGGTGATTGATTGTGCAGAGAACCTGAAGGTGAGGTATGGTACGCATATGTTGTCTGAGGAAGCTGATGACTGGTGGGTTGCTACTAGAGATGAACTTGAGGCTGCTGGTGTAGCAATTACTTGGGATGTGTTCAAAAGAGAGTTTCTGAGGAGGTACTTTCCTGAAGATGTTCGGGGAAGGAAAGAAAATGAATTTTTGGAGCTAAAGCAAGGTGATATGACCGTGTCGGAGTATGCTTCCAAGTTTGTTGAGCTGGAAAAGTACTACACCCACTACAATAATGATGAGGCTGGTGAATTCTCGAAATGTGTCAAATTTGAGAATGGCCTTCGTGATGAGATCAAGCAAGGTATCATATATCAGAGGATTCGTTGATTTGTTGACTTGGTGGATTGTAGTAGGATCTATGAAGAGGATAATCTTAAATTGAAGTCATCTCACTCTCGCGAGTTGGTTGAAAAGAAGGGAAAGAAGCCTATGGATAAGGGTAAGCCATATGTTAAAGGTAATTTTCATACCCTAATTTTTGACCCCCCTGAGATGACATATCTTCAGGATTTTCATCAGGTCAAAACAAGTACCCAGAGCAGTCATTTCTTCATCTGGCATTCAATCAAGGATGTTCAAAGACAAGAAAACTCAGGCAAAGGATTAATCAATAGAAGGATTAGTCTCTAACACAATCATAGGACTCAAAAGCTTCATTTTTATATTCACCTATGATTGATTAGACACCCAGTCATCTGAGTACAGGTTTACTCAGGTTACCAGACTAGGGTTTTTGAGCCTATCAAGGACTAAAATCAGGGATCACCTTTGGGAAACCCTAAAAAGCCCCAGGGGATCATTCAAAGACATCAATCATCTTCAAATAGCTCATATGACAAGATCCACTGGACATCACACCTCAATTCAAAGCCTACAGTCATCATTTTCATCTGGTCGACAATTAGGGTTTTTGACCTAATTCACCAGGATAGTTGACTTTTAATTAGGGCATGGATCCAAGACTCAAGACATGATTCAAGAACCTCTACTACCTCAATATAACCCATGTACATCACTCATTTGAGGAGAAGATCTTAATTCCACACAAAAGTCCAAAATCTCACTTTATCTGGAAAAAGTCAACTGTATGGGATCACCTTTGACTTTTAAGATTTTTGGTCAAACCATGACTTTCAAAGATCAATATCATCAATATATGGATATTAAAGTCATTTGACCAGATAAATTCAAAAAGAATCATCAAGGAGCAAAAAGTCGGGAATTAGGGTTTTTGAGGGCATTGTGGGAACTCAAAATTTCACCTACACAACTCAAAAAACTTCCAACATGAAAGTTGTAGATCTTGCAAAATAAAACAACATCTTACATAGGAACTTTTTTCAAAAGAGCAACCATTTAAGAGTTTTGGAATTTTGAAGCTTTAGGTTATAAAAACTTAAAAAAATTTCTAAGTGTTTTTAACCTAGTTTTCATCCAACTTTGGGCTCATTTTTCACAATTTTCCCAAATGATTCTGAAGAAACCATAAACTAATGATTTAAAGTAGATGTTTAGGGCTTTCCAAATTGTGATCGACCTTCCCCAAATTCATTTTGAGCTAAGAGTTATGCTTGTTCAAAGTTGGCACCTTGAAGTAAAATTATAGGTCATGCATCATTTTTTGAACTTTGCAATTTTATGCACATGACCTCACTTATGGATGCTACACGACCCATAACTCATCTGAAAACATGTCATGCATTCATTTCCACCAAGACATGAGAATTGAGGAAGATTCCCAAAACAAGAACATGTGATTATGTAATGATTACATTTGGGAATTTATGGCAAATTGATGAATCACCCAAGGAATCTTCTCACCAACCAATTAGAGCTCACTCTGCATCAGAAATGTTCCCTAAGATCAGATAGGATCAATGGATGGGGGGCTGGCTCAAAATTGCAATGATCACTCTTGGATATTCCTTGAAATTTCTTCATGGCTAAGAAACCAAACTCACTTCACTAAGCAAGCTCACTATACACAATTGCTCTGAATCAATTGCCTATAAATAGAGGGCTCTTTCTCATTCAGAAAACACACCAAAGCAACCATATTCCTTGCTTTCTCTTTCTCTTCTCATGCTTATGGTTTTTCAAAGTTCTTTGGCAAGAAGAATCGTTTTCTTCAAACCAGAGCTTATCTTTGGAAAGTAAGCATTCTAACATCTCAAAGGGGTTCATTTGAGGTGATCCAAGCACCTGGATCACTTCTGTAAGTGGAGGAACGCCATTGTTGCTCTCACTTTGGAGATGTTGCAGTTGGAGGTCCATAGAGCAGTTCAGAAGGTTTCCAACAAAGCCAAGCATCCAGACGTGTTCCTCAGGTCATAGTGAAGCTGTTCAGATGGCTGCAGCTCATCTGTAACTCAAGATTCATCACTCTCCATGTCCACTTGAAGCTCAAATCGAGGGAGGTCCATAGAGCAATTCAGGAGAATTGAAGTTACAATCAGCATTCAGTTAGCATCACTGAGTCCCAAGGAAGCTTTTGGGATCATTCATACAAGCCCAGGTGCTCTCTATCATCCTCACGACCTCCATTTTCAGAGGTAAGTTTCTGAACTCCATCTCTTTAATTTAAGTACTCTCTGTGATAAAGCTCGATTCTATCTTGTTCAGCATCATCAGAGGATTGAAAACCCTCTATCATCATTCATTTATTCATCTTGTTTGTCATTTAATTTCAAATTTAGGGTTCATGTGTTCTTAGAGTTCTCTGAGAAATTAGGTAGCTATAGTTAATATAAATAAATGTTAGTTACATATCTGGATTCGTGAGGAAATTTAGAACAAGATTGATGTTTACATCATGCCATTTAGTTGAGAAACCAGAGAGTTAGGAATTTGAAAATCTTTGAGCTCGAGGAAGAAGACGACTATGGCCATGGCGCGCAAAATTCAAATCTCTGGGCAAAGTTTATTTTATTTTTAATGATAGGCGTTTTCTAAACGAATGAATAACTTGCCCTAGTGGCCTCACACGCGCTCTTAGTCTCCTCATGCCTCAAGTCTGGGGTTCGAATCCCCCTCGCCCCAGACTTTTTGTTTCTTTTATTTTTCCATGATTTACCACTTGTTTGAAAATATAATGAACTGGATGTGTATCATAAACACCAAGCGCGCGTTGGCCCAGTGGTGTTATTTTGAGCTGGTGACTTAGAGGGCGTGTGTTCAAACCTTGGAGGAGACAAACCCAATTTTTTACCACTATTTTTCTTTGTTTTATTCACAAACTTCACACAATTATTTAACCTATCACAAATATCCATTTTCACACACTTGTTATTTAATATATCTATTTTGTGAATAATCAAAAAAATCATAAAAATATTATTTATTTCATATATTTTTATTAGGTTTAAAATAGTATGTTTTAAGTGTTTTCTTAAATGCTTTGAAAATATATATATTCATTTTGTTTTAACCTAATTATTTTGTGAATAACTTTATGATAAAACCCTAAATTATTTAGGTCTTAATTAGGTATAGATTTCATCTTTGTCTTAATTAAGTTGACTTTTGTCAATATTCAAAACTGTTTTCAGTCTCCGATTAAACAGATGATTAAGGTTTTCAAACAACAAAACCTTATATCATTTCAGATCATTTTTAACTGTTTTCATAAACAGTAAATCATTTTTTTATATGGGCCTCTAATAGAGTGTAAGTCCCATCCCCTTTTCATTTTATTTTTAACTCTCAAATACAGTTAATAAAACTGTTTTCACAACAATATTTCAATTTCAATTGACTGTTTCTCATTTCCAGTACTGTAAAGTACTGGGCCTCTAATAGAGTGTAAGACCCAACACCTTCTTTCTTTTCATAGTTTGTTTTCAAAAACTGTATTTTCAAAATCTCCTTTCTGTTTTCAAAAACATTCTTCTGGTATTTGAAGGGCATTATTCCCGGTGAAACTCTTCAGATACCTATGTGACCTTTGTCCATCTTCACTTCTTCTGTTTTCAAAACCTTTAACTGTTTATAATAAATATTCAACTGTTATCAAAACAACAAAAATTACTGGTAAGGCTTTGTACATACTTCTTCAAAGGCCTCCACTCCATCCAGGTTAGGCTTTACAAGCTTTCAATTTACAGTCTTTATTTAAATTACTGTCAAATATAAACTGTGCATATATTTGTTTAGAACTACGTTTGAGTGTAAACCCTAGGACAGTTAAACTATATATATATTATAGGAATATGACCTAGGATTGAGAATGTCTTCCCGGTGAAGGCTCTTTCCTAATTAGAGATCTGTAGTTCAAACCCCCAAGATGAATTATTCCCGGTGAAACATCTTGGCAAAAACCTTAGAACCCAAAATAGGACACATCCACCCAAAGAGGAATTATTCCCGGTGAAACCTCTTACCCATTTGCTTAGAGCCAAAATAAGTTCAAAACTACATAGCTTTCTCTTGTGCTATAACAAGGACCCTCGATGACCCTTGATTAGCCTCCTCTTGGGCTTTGTACAAGGACCCACAGGCTTCTTAAAAGCATTTCCAGCTTCCTCTTGAGCTTGTATACAAGGACCCACCAGGTTTCTTATAAACATAGGAACAGGTCTTTAGTCACCTTTTAACCTACCCTGGTGAGTTTCTTCCAATTTAAACCAGACTTTAAACAAGCTAAGTTTGTCTCAATTTTACATTGAGTACACCTTTTGGAATGAGAGACATGGACAGTCTCTGTCACCCTTATCTTCATCAATTTTCCTTAGCAGAGTCTAGGATCCATGTTTGCTTATCCTCAGCAAGAGTCAGCCTTCATCTTGGGCTTTAAACAAGAAGTCTCCACTACATAATCTTTCTGCCAATCATTTTAACAAAAACCCCTGGAAAGGGTTAGCCTCCAAAAACATGACAAAAATCAGTCTTTTAACAGACAATTTCTCCAGCTGAGTCAAAACCCCTGGAAAGGGTTAGCCTCCAAAATCACTTCTTCAAAAACCAAAGATTCATTTCTCTTAGGAGATAATTTCCCCAAAAAGAGTCAAAACCCCTGGAAAGGGTCAGCCTCCAAAAACATGACAAAAATCAGTCTTTTAACAGACAATTTCTCCAGCTGAGTCAAAACCCCTAGAAAGGGTTAGCTTCCAAAATCACTCCTTCAAATTCAAAGACTCATTCCTTTAAAAGATAAATTCCCTAAAAAAGAGTCAGCCTCAATTCTGGGCTTTGTACAGAACACCAAAAAACTCCTTAGTTTAAATTTTCTCCAGTAGAGTTATCATTTCAATAAGTCAATAAATCAATCAAAAAGCCTCAAGCTTGGGCCTCATGCAAGCCAGCTAAAGTCAAATCTTTTATACAGTAGATAGACATAGCTTATCTCTATAGAGAGATATTTTTACTACTCTACCACATTCAAACAAACATTACATTTTATTTCAATTTCAATCAAGTCTCCCATTTAGGATTTTGAAAGGCATGAGCTGGCAGTAAAACCCAGACATGTGGTAACTTTCCCTAATTTGGATGAGCATCTTTCTTTCATTTAAGAGGCATTTGACTGGTATACTTGCACATATACAAGTAAGGTCCCCCTCTTGAATGAAATGAATTCAGTTATTCTGTCACTCTTTTAAATGTTTGTGGTGGAATAGTACAAATACCTCTCTGTAAAGATGATTTCATGTCTCTTTATTGTAAACAGAGATTTAATTCAAGCTTCAACCTTGAGCTTCAAGCAAGGCACCAAAAATAATTAATTTCCCTAGTTAGTTCCCCGAACTACATTAAGCTCGAACTTCCACTAGGGATATGTAGGCATGAGGTTCACAAGGAATCTCAGCGAGCTAATAAAATACCAAAAATAGTCAGTTTGTTTGTCTGTCTGTCTGTCTTTTAAAATCAATTTAATTCCTTCTCCTAACACAAAGGAAAAACTTTCCCAATCATTAGCAATAAACACAATCACAATGACACAGAGAAGGTTCCTGTAGAGTACTACAGATATGTAGGGTGTTTAAACACTTCCCTATGTATAACCGACCCCCCGGACTCCAGAATTTCTAGTCTAGGTGAAATCCCCACACTTAGCAAACTCTTAGGGTTTAGTTGAGATCTTTTTTCCCTTTCCTACTCGTAGGACAATAAGAAAGTTCGTGTGATATCGTAGGAAGAACTGAAATAAAATTCCTCCCACCACGGGCGCATTCTCCTTCCAAATTTCGCGTGAAGGGTCTAGCGTGCCGTCCTCCCAAGTGAAACGGGGAGGTAAAAAAAACGACAACCACAGAAAAATGGCGACTCTGCTGGGGATATAAGTGTTAAAAACCTTGGTTTTTCATCCAAACCAATGGTTGACCTGTTGCTGGTCCAGCCCCAATGAGGAATTAGGGATGCCAAATTCCCCCTCAAACAAGAGAGGTCCTGCCTAACCTCTGTGTCATATCATGTGTTTGTTGCATTTATATTCGTTTATTTTGTTTATTATGTATCGGGAAAGGGCTTGATTCCCCCTTGTGGTGAGAAATCCTATACCCGGATTTGAGTGCAACATAAGATAGGATGGAGGATGTCTTCCCGGTGAAGACCCTCTAATCTTGGTTTCCAAGTCTACTCTTGGGATTTGCCTGGCTGGTTGTGATTAACTGCGCCACTGCATTCCGAGACTGATTTGTACCAGGAGGACCTAGAAACACATTAACCCCACTTAAAGCCTTTGTTAGGATGTAGAGCGGTGATTACGGAAGTAATTGTCACGCAGATACTACACTCAGAGGAAACTCTCTTATAGATACCAATCAACGTATCTTTAAGGTTGAGCAAAACCTCTGAGACCCCTAGAACCCGTTCTACAGGTACAAAAATCCTTATCCTAAGTTTACCATTGGGGCGAGGTTTGCCTTTTAACTTCATGACCACTATACCCTTCAACGCCATGTTTGTTTAAAACTCTTGTGTGTGCATTCATGCATTCATGCATCATTCATTAATAACAACAACAAAAAAGAGTCTTTTTCGAGTCGTTTTTCAAGGAAAATAAATAACGAACGTTTTAAAAAGAGAGAAACGGAGAAAGGACTTAAGGATCTATACCATGGATTACGGAAGAAAGAGAGCTAGGAAATACACCTTCAAGATTCCCCAGGTCGAGGAACTGGGAAAGCTCGGAAAACTGGTGGTCAACCCCCAGGCTTTCAAGGAGAAGTATGGAAAACTTCTGCCTTTGCTCAATACCAACATTGTGGATGGGATCCTTCCCACCTTGGTACAGTTTTACGATCCAACGTATCACTGCTTCACCTTTCCGGATTATCAACTCATGCCTACGTTGGAGGAGTACTCTCGTCTGATTGGAATACCCGTGTACGCGCAAGATCCGTACTCCAGTTTGGAAAAGAATCCTGACGACATTATCATTGCTGCAACTACTCTTTTAAACGTAGTCGACATCAGAACTCATATGGTGAGAAGAGGAGGAATTCAAGGATTTCCCTCCAAATTCCTGTTTAATCAAGCTCGGTACTTCGTCAGCATCCAAGATATGAGCGCTTTTGAGGAAATTTTGGCTTTGCTTATCTACGGATTGTTTTTGTTCCCTAACATTAACGATTTCGTCGACATCAACGCAATTAAGATCTTCTTGATTGGAAATCCAGTTTCAACCTTGCTTGCGGATGCTTATCACTCTGTGCATTCAAGAAACCTGCAGCGAGGAGGATTAATCACATGCTGCGTACCGTTGTTATACGAATGGTTCGTTTCGCACCTACCGAAGTCTAGCACTTTCTGGAACATGAGGGATGGCCTTTACTGGTCACAGAAAATCACGTCCCTCACTCATACGGACATTGAGTGGTGTAGTCCTGACAACGACGAAACCAAGATCATCTTCAGTTGCGGAAGTTTTCCCAACATACCCCTTATTGGAATTAAGGGAGGAATCAGTTACAATCCAGCTTTAGCCTGTCGTCAATACGGCTATCCCATGAAAAATATACCAAGTAACATCCAATTGGAGGGTCTGTTCTTCAAGAACATCGACGATCATGGTAACATGCTGAAGAAGGAAATTGTCCAAGCCTGACGTCTTGTACACAGCAAAGGGAGAAGATTGTTAGGAAAACATCTTTGCATCTCCCTAGATCCTTACCTTCAATGGGTACGCGTCAGAGCATTCAAGCTCAGGATGCCATATCAACATCAAGAACCTATTCCCCTGAGGGAACCAATTTACCTTTTCTCCACCGATGTTGAAAAATTACAAGCGGCATTAAACAAGGTATGCCAAGAAAGGAATGCTTGGAGGAACAAGTATCGAATCGTCAACACGGAAAATGTTGAGATTCATACCATCCTAAGAAGGAAGGATGAGTTACTTGAAGTGCTCGATCGACAAGTGACACAATCATCACTTTCTCATCATATCCCTCCTGCTTCCTGGATCATCGATAAGCTCACGTCAGAGAACGCTCAGCTCAAGAAACAGAAGAAGATGTTAGAACGTGAAGTCGGCTCTTCGTCAAAGTTTTAGAGTCCTTTCTCTCAGTTTCTCTGTATTTCCTTTTTCAAAGTGTGTAAAAACGGCGTTTTCGCTTAATTAATAAAAGTTTGATGTTTCATAACGTAATTATGGTGTTTCCTTGAAAAATATTAACTTAATTGCATATCATGCATCGCTTTAGTCGTACGCACTGACACGAGAATTGTCGCGGATCTAATATTCACTTTCCTTTCTCCAGAAAGAGAGGAGGAGAAGGAGGTGAACCAAGATTTTCAAGCTGTCTCATCCATACAACACTCGTTCAAGTCGCAAGAAAAGAATGGAAGACTTTGAGCAAGAGAATGAAGAACTCAGAGAAGAGATTAATACTCTCAAAGGTACTGTTGAAAGACTCAATAGTATGGTAGAAGCCCTGGTAGTTGCGCAGAATCGACCAACGCCAGAAGAACCGCAAAGGACTGTGGTTTCCGAGATTGTTTCTACTCCTATTCCCCAGTATACCATGCCGCCCGATCGACCTTGGGGCATGCCGTATAACTTTATTCCAGAAGGGTACATACCTCCAGCTTCTGAAGCTCCAAAAGTCACCATGGATATGCGTCCACCGGAGGGTTACAAACCTCTGGAAATTGAAGTTCCAAGAGCAACGGCAATGGGTTTCACACAACAGAATGCTGAGATTCCAAGATCTGCTGTCATGGCTTCTCCACGACCGATTATGCATACTTTTCCTCCACCGGGCGGACAAGTATATCATCACGCTCCAAGTAAGGATGCTGGCGTGTATGAAAGATTGGACGAGTTCCAGGAACAGTTTCTGCAAATGCAGAAGGAACTCAAGACTCTCCGAGGACAAGATCTATTTGGAAAGAATGCTGCAGACCTCTGTTTAGTTCCAAATGTTAAGATTCCTCACAAATTCAAAGTACCAGATTTCGAGAAGTACAAAGGGAATTCATGACCACAAAGTCATCTCGTGATGTACGCTCGAAGAATGTCAACTCAGACTGATAATCAACAATTACTCATTCATTATTTTCAAGACAGCCTGACAGGTGCTGCACTCAAATGGTACATGAACTTGGACAGTTCAGAGATTCGTACTTTTCGAGACCTCGGAGAGGCCTTCGTCAAACAGTATAAGTACAATCTGGATATGGCTCCCGACAGAGATCAACTCCGGGCCATGACTCAAAAGGATAGAGAAAGCTTCAAGGAATACGCTCAGAGATGGCATGAAGTTGCTGCTCAAATTTGTCCACCACTTGAAGAGAAAGAAATGACAAAAATCTATCTCAAAACTTTGAGTCCATTTTACTACGGACGAATGGTTGCAAGTGCACCAAGTGACTTTACCGAGATGGTAAACATGGGTGTACGTTTAGAAGAAGCAGTTCGGGAAGGACGCTTGAACAAAGAATCAGAATCTTCTATTGGTCCAAGGAAGTATGGAAGTTCTTTCCAGAAGAAAAAGGATCAAGATGTCAGCAATGTCTTGCACAAAATCAAGAAGAAATTTCAACCTCAAGTTGCAACAATAACTCCGGTTGTTAACTCAGCGCCAGCTTATCAACCTCAGGTCCCGCAACAACAAATTCAACAAAGGTCGCAGCAACCTCAGCAGCAGGTTCGACCTCCAAATTACAACAATCGGGCTCCAAGGTATCCTGCCTTTGACCCAGTACCAATAACGTATGCGGAATTGTTTCCAACATTACTGGCAAAAGGACTCATTCAGACAAGGAGTCCTCCAAATCCTACAAACAGTTCCTCACCATGGTATAAGGCTGACCAATCTTGTCCCTATCATCAGGGGCACCAGGTCACAATATTGAGAACTGTTTCCCTTTCAAGATTGACGTCCAACGATTAGTAAAGAGCGGAATGCTATCCTTCAAAGATACTAATCCAAACGTCCAAGCAAATCCTTTGCCGCAGCATAAAGAAGCTTCAGTAAATCTGATAAATCAACACCCTAACGTCATTCAAATCTACGACATTCGTCAGATAGGGGAAAATCTTGTCAAGATGCACGCTAAACAAGCTGGGTACGGTCATGTACCACCCCACAACTACTTCACATGTGATATTTGTCTAAAGAATAATCAAGGATGTGCCGTAGTTCAAGCTGCATTACAAGAACAAATGGACTTAGGATGGATTCAACATATCCGAGTCAGAACTGAACATGACATCAACATGGTTCAAGGATGTCCAGGAGAATACAAAATCTACAAAGTTGAAGATCTTGAAGGATCGGTAGTCAGGTTCCATAAAACTTTAAATGGACTTGCCTACTTTGGAACAGATTTCCACGCTTACAGTAGATGCAGAATTTGTCGAAGAAATTCACAAGGATGTTTGCGTGTTCGCAAGGACATTCAAAAGCTGATGGATGACAATACCATTACTGTTCTTGCCAACAGAGAAGATGATGAAGTCTTTACCGTATCTCCTCAAATTAATCAAGTTGAACCAATGCAAGTTAAGTATGATAGCAGGAAGACAACAGTTGCTCCACTAGTCATCTACTTACCAGGTCCTGTACCGTATGAGTCCAGCAAGGCTATACCATACAAGTACAATGCTACATACATTGAAAATGGTAAGGAGATACCATTACCGTCTGTTGTCAACATTGCTGATGTTAGTCGAGTCACCAGAAGTGGACGAGTCTTCAACAGAACAAAAGAAAATGTGGAGAAACCTTCGGAGGAAGTACCACATAGGCAAGAAAATCATCCGACCAATGCTGCTCAAGCGAAAGAAAATGATGAGATCTTGAAGTTAATCCAGAGGAGTGAATACAACATTGTAGATCAATTACTACATACTCCGTCTAGGATTTCTGTTCTTTCCCTGCTATTGAGTTCTGAAGCTCATAGGGAAGCTCTACAGAAAGTTTTGGAACAAGCTTTCGTAGAACCTAGCGTCACGATAAGCCAATTCAACAACATCGTTGCCAACATCTCCGCCGGAACTAACCTAAGTTTCTGTGACGAAGATCTTCCTGAAGAAGGAGTAGACCACAATCTTCCACTTCACATCTCAGTTGACTGCATGGGTGATGTACTCACAGGAGTCCTAATAGACAACGGATCCTCTCTCAACGTCATGCCGAGATCAACATTGTCAAGATTATCTTTCGAAGATTACCCTCTAAGAAAAAGTCATGTCATCGTCAAAGCATTTGATGGATCAAGAAAGTCAGTTTTCGGAGAAATGGATCTTCCCATAACTATTGGACCTCAGACGTTCAAAATCACTTTCCAGGTCATGGACATTCCAGCATAATACAGTTGTTTGCTAGGTCGCCCATGGATTCATGAGGCTGGGGCAATTACTTCAACACTTCATCAGAAACTGAAGTTCATAAGAAATGACAAATTGGTAACCGTATGTGGAGAACGAGCTCTGATCGTCAGCAACCTGTCATCATTCTCCGACATAGAACCAAAAGAAGTTGTTGGAACTAAATTCCAAGCACTTTCCTTGGACAAAGGAAAGGAGAAAGCAACGTCTATCTCTTCATATAGAGATGCAATCCAAGTTGTAAAGGATGGCACTACCAATGGTTGGGGCACATTAATATTCCTACCAACAACAAGAACAGAACAGGAGTTGGATTCTTTCCAACATCATCAAAGACTATTCCAGGAATTGAGGTAGTTCTTCCAATTCAAGAAACTTTCCGCAGCGGAGGTTTTCTTCAACCTGTTCAACAAACAGTCAATACCATCGGTACGGAAAACACCGATGAAGAGGAATGGCTATCCTATCTTAACAAAGCAGGATACATATCCCTATCAGAGTCTGATTCACCTTGCTGTTATCCGACTAAAGGATCTGAAAGTAAGACTCGACCAAGCAGTGATGAAGTTACTAACAGCTTCACCACCAGAAGTCATGGTTCATCAGAAGAAGTTCCTCCTATCCCCGAAGAGACTCGGGATACATTAGGAGAACCAAGCGGAAAATTCGACTACATGGTGAAATACTCCGCTCCTGAAAGTTCAAGAGTCTCTCTTGAAGATATTGTTCCAACTGGATGGAACAGTGATTTTGAGTACCTCTCTCAGCCAAAAGAGATGTATAACCCTTGTTATTCATCATCCTCAACTGGTGAAATCATCATTGAAGATTATATCCCCAAGTCACCTTCCGAGGCTACAGATCTAGAGTTCACATATCTAGTCAATGCCATCTTGGGAGAAGAGCAAGACCAAAATACAGAAGAGGATGATCTCGAAAGTGTCTCCGACAACGAGTCTCTCCATTCAGAAGATTGGAAGTTTCCTCAAAAGAAAGTCCGACATACTCCACTTGGAAATGGGTATGCTCACACCGCTCAGTCTGCCGAAGTAGAAGAAGATCGTCTGAGTGTTGCAAACACAATGGTTGGTAAATCAAGACCTACCACAGGCCAGCTTAAGCCTAAGGTTCCAGATTACCTAGTGCACAATGGGGTTCGCCACTATTGGACAGCTGTTGAAGTTTCAACTGTTGTTCGCACTCCTAAGTAGGAACTTTCACCGTTATTTTGTCCTCTCACCATAGCCCAGGGTGAAGAGATGTTTCATAGGGCTTTTCATTTTACTATTTCTTAAGAAAATGTCCCTCTTTGCTTCGCCCAAAGCAATAGAGTTTTGTTTTATAGGGTCTTTGTTTCAAGAAATGACTGTCAATAAATAAAAATGTCATTCGTTAGTTTTTCCTTTTCTTTTTTTCGGAAATTGGTAATCCTAAAAAACACCCTTAAAAAACATCAAAATATTCCATTAACTGCATACACCGAGTCTTCCCTCGTTGTCTAAATAAAACTTATCACACATATGCAGATTAATCATAAAATACCCCGTTGAAACGTGCGACCGTATGACTTCTCCAAGCTTTGAGTTTCCTGTATTCGAGGCAGAGGAAGAAGAAGACGAAGAAATATCAAAGGAAATTTCACGATTACTTCAACAAAAGGAAGAGGCCATTCAGCCATACAATGAGCCTCTAGAGATCATTAACCTTGGTTCCGATGGAAACAGAAAAGAGGTTAAGATTGGAGCTTCGCTCAGTTCAGAGATCAGAGAGAGTTTGACACAACTGCTCAAAGAATTCTCAGATGTCTTCGCTTGGTCTTATCAAGATATGCCAGGGTTGGATACCAGTATAGTGGAGCATCACTTGCCATTAAAAGCAGAATGCCCTCCGGTCAAGCAAAAATTAAGAAGAACTCATCCGGAGATGACCATGAAAATCAAAGAGGAAGTTCAAAAGCAGATCAACGCAGGTTTCCTCGTCACTTCAGAATACCCTCAGTGGTTAGCTAACATTGTTCCCGTTCCTAAGAAAGAGGGAAAAGTCCGCATGTGCGTCGACTACAGAGATTTGAACAAAGCTAGCCCTAAGGATGATTTTCCTTTACCACATATTGATATGTTGGTAGACAGTACAGCAAAATCCAAAGTTTTCTCATTCATGGACGGATTTTCAGGATACAACCAAATCAAAATGGCACCTGAAGACATGGAGAAAACAACTTTCATCACCCCCTGGGGCACGTTCTGTTAGAACAAGATTTGTTCTGATCAATATTCTTAGTTTTGATGATAACAAGGATATGAATTTTGTGTGAGATAATGTGGTACTCTAATACATTGTAATTCCCCTTTCAGGAAATATATAAAGAGTATGCACAAATCAGCGCTCAGAAGCTTTGTCTCAGAAGGTTCAGCATGCAACATCAGAACATGGTCTGGCAAGACATCAGAAGATGGTCAAGGCAGAATCAGAACATAGGTCTATGGAAGCATCAGAAGAACTTGAGATCAGAAGCAGAAGCACTGAAGTTCTCATGGTATCACGCTCAGAAGCACTTCAAGGTCAGAAGACAAGAAGATGCTTTGCACCAAGCTGTTTGACTCTGATGATATTAAAATATTATATTCACAAACATCAGATCAGAAGAAAGTACAGGTGGCAGGCTACGCTGACTGACAAAAGGAACGTTGGAAGCTATTAAAGGCAACGTCAGTAGACACAGCGTGAACAAGGCTCGAGGTAGTTGACAAAAGCGTGAAACATTAAATGCAAAGCTGTACGGAACACGCAAAGCATTAAATGCGTTCAACGGTCATCTTCTCAAACGCCTATAAATATGAAGTTCTGATGAGAAGCAAGGTTACCAATTCTGAACGAAACAATTCTGAAAAACTTGCTGAAACGCTGTTCAATTCAAAGCTCAGAAACTTCATCTTCATCAAAGCTCACTACATTGCTGTTGTAATATATTAGTGAGATTAAGCTTAAACGTTAAGAGAAATATCACTGTTGTGATTATAGCTTTTAAGAAGCATTGTAAAACTCTTATTTGATTACATTAATTTGTAAGTAACTAGAGTGATCAAGTGTTGATCAGGATACTCTAGGAAGTCTTAGCTTGTGTCTAAGCAGTTGTAATTAGAGTGATCACGTGGTGGTCAGGATACTCTAAGAAAGTCTTAGCTTGTGTCTAAGCAGTTGTTCCTGGAGTGATCAGGTTGTGATCAGGATACTCTGGAAGACTTAGTCGCGGACTAAGTGGAAAACCATTGTAATCTGTTGCGATTAGTGGATTAAATCCTCAGGTGAGGTAAATCACTCCGCGGGGGTGGACTGGAGTAGTTTAGTTAACAACGAACCAGGATAAAAATAACTGTGCAATTTATTTTATCGCTCAAGTTTTTAAGACTACACTTATTCAAACCCCCCCTTTCTAAGTGTTTTTCTATCCTTCAATTGGCATCAGAGCGCCGGTTCTAAGGTGCAAGCACTTAACTGTGTTTAGAAAAGATTCAGGAAGAGAAAAACGCTTCAGTAAAAGATGGCTGGTGAAATTCCAACAAATCCAGCTGCATCTACATCTGGCTCTGCTGAGCAATACAATGGTAACAATGGTTATACGAGACCACCAGTATTTGATGGTGAAAACTTTGAATACTGGAAAGATAAACTGGAAAGTTACTTTCTTGGTCTAGATGCTGATCTATGGGATCTTCTACTGGATGGTTACAAACATCCTGTTAAAGCTACTGGTGTAAGGCTCACGAGAAGCGAAATGAATGATGATCAAAAGAAAGATTTCAAGAATCATCACAAATGCAGGACTGTTTTGCTGAATGCTATCTCTCATGCTGAGTATGAGAAGATATCTAACAGGGAAACGGCCCATGACATATATGTGTCCTTGAAGATGACTCATGAAGGAAATGCTCAAGTCAAGGAAACCAAAGCTCTCGCACTAATCCAGGAGTATGAAGCCTTCAAGATGGAGGATGATGAAGACATTGAAAAGATGTTTTCAAGATTTCAAACTCTGACTGCTGGATTGAGAGTTCTTGATAAAGGCTACACCAAGGATGATCATGTAAAGAAAATTATTAGAAGCTTACCCAGAAGATGGGGCCCAATGGTGACTGCATTCAAGATTGCGAAGAATCTGAATGAAGTTTCTATGGAAGAGCTTATCAGTGCCTTGAGAAGCCATGAAATTGAGCTGGACGCAAACGAGCCTCAGAAGAAAGGTAAGTCTGTTGTATTAAAATCTAATATTAAAAAATGCACTAACGCTTTTCAGGCTAGAGAAGAAGATCCTGAAGAATCAGAATCTGAAGAAGAAGATGAACTGTCCATGATCTCCAGAAGGGTGAACCAACTCTGGAAGAGTAAGCAAAGGAAGTTCAGAGGCTTCAGAAGTTCAAAGAAATTTGAACGTGGAGAATATTCTGGTGACAGAAGATCTGACAAGAAGAAGGCTGTCTGCTATGAGTGCAATGAGCCTGGACATTACAAGAATGAGTGTCTGAAACTTCAGAAGGATAATCCCAAGAAGAAGTTTCATAAGAAGAAAGGTCTTATGGCAACATGGGATGATTCTGAATCAGAATCAGGATCAGACTCTGAAGGAGAGCAGGCAAACTTTGCGCTGATGGCGACAGAAGATGATGGATCAGAATCTACATCAGAATCAGATTCTGAAGAGGTATTTTCTGAACTATCTAGAGAAGAGTTAGTTTCCAGTCTAACAGAGCTTCTTGAATTAAAGGCTCATCTTAGTATCAAATACAAAAAGCTGAAAAAGCAATTTGAATTTGAAACTAAGAAGCTTGAGTTGGAAAATTCTGAATTAAAAGAAAAAGTTTTAAAATTATCTAATAATGTTGGATCTCCTTCTGATTCAGAAAAATCCACTCCCAGTCTGAATCATATTCTGAAAGAATATGATTTAAGTTTCAGGAAGTTCTTATCTAGAAGTATTGGCAGAAATCAGCTAGCTTCTATGATATATGTTGTGTCTGGGAACAAGAGAGTTGGCATTGGTTATGAGGGTGAAATCCTATACAACCTTGAATCTGTGGATGATATGAAAATATCATACAAGCCTCTGTATAACCAATTTAAATTTGGCCACTCCCATGATATTAAGCACACATCACATGCACAAAGTTTTCACATAACACACACCAAGAAGCATGTGACACAACTTAAGAAATATCATGGAACTCAGAATAAGAAGTATCATACTGTTCCTCCTGTTAAATATTTTGCTAAACCCAAGTTCAATCAGAACTTGAGGAGAACTAACAAGAAAGGACCCAAGAAAATGTGGGTACCTAAGGAAAAGATTATTCCTATTGCAGATATCCTTGGCGGAAAAGAGGACAAAAAGCAAAATGTCATGGTACCTGGACTCTGGGTGCTCGCGACACATAACGGGAAGAAGGTCTACATTCCAAGACCTGGTGCTTAAACCAGGTGGAGAAGTCATGTTTGGAGGAGATCAGAAGGGCAAAATCATTGGCTCTGGAACCATAAGTCTTGGTAACTCTCCTTCCATAACTAATGTACTTCTTGTTGAAGGATTAAAGCATAACTTATTGTCCATAAGTCAATTAAGTGACAATGGTTATCATATAATCTTCAATCAAAAGTCTTGCAAGACTGTAAGTCAGAAGGATGGCTCAATCCTATTTACAGGCAAGAGGAAGAACAACATTTATAAGATTGATCTTTCTGATCTTGAGAAGCAGAAGGTGACTTGTCTTATGTCTGTTTGTGAAGAGCAATGGGTCTGGCACAGAAGATTAGGTCATGCTAGTTTAAGAAAGATTTCTCAGATTAACAAACTAAATCTAGTCAGAGGACTCCCAAATCTAAAATACAAATCAGATGCTCTTTGTGAAGCATGTCAGAAGGGCAAGTTCTCCAGACCTGCATTCAAGTCTAAAAATGTTGTTTCTACCTCAAGGCCGTTAGAACTCTTGCACATTGATCTGTTTGGCCCAGTCAAAATAGCATCTGTCAGAGGGAAGAAATATGGATTAGTCATTGTTGATGATTATAGCCGCTGGACATGGGTAAAGTTCTTGAAACACAAGGATGAGTCTCATTCAGTGTTCTTTGATTTCTGCACTCAGATTCAATCTGAGAAAGAGTGTAAAATCATAAAGGTCAGAAGTGATCATGGTGGTGAATTTGAGAACAGACTCTTTGAGGAGTTCTTCAAAGAAAATGGTATTGCCCATGATTTCTCTTGTCCTAGAACTCCACAGCAAAATGGAGTTGTAGAGCGAAAGAATAGGACTCTACAAGAAATGGCCATAACCATGATCAATGAAACCAATATGGCTAAGCATTTCTGGGCAGAAGCAATAAACACTGCATGTTATATTCAGAATAGAATCTCTATCAGACCTATTCTAAATAAGACTCCTTATGAATTGTGGAAGAACAGAAAGCCCAACATTTCATATTTCCATCCTTTTGGATGTGTATGTTTTATTCTGAATACTAAAGATCAACTTGGTAAGTTTGATTCCAAAGCACAAAAATGTTTCCTTCTTGGATATTCTGAACGCTCTAAAGGCTACAGAGTATACAATACTGAAACATTGATTGTAGAAGAATCAATCAATATCAGGTTTGATGATAAGCTTGGTCTTGAAAAACCAAAGCAGTTGGAGAATTTTGCAGATTTTGATATTGATATATCAGAAGCAGTAGAACCAAGAAGCAAAGCTGCAGAAGCTGGCAGTCTCAGAAGTACCGAATCAGAAGATCAAGTTGCTGCATCTTTAGAGAATCTTAGGATTTCTGAAGAACCAACTATCAGAAGATCACCTAGACTTGCATCAGCTCATTCAGAAGATGTGATTCTTGGGAAGAAAGATGATCCTATCAGAACCAAATCATTTCTTAAGAATGACAATCAGAAGCAGTGATCAGAATCAGAAGGCGTAAAGTCTATTCATATTTTACAGCTGTCATCCATTATCTGATGGTGAACACGTGTCTGTGCGGTTAGTACAAAACGTGCAGTTGAAAAGACGCCGACCTAGGTAACTGTGTTAAATCATTTCATTTACCATGTTCTCTCTCCTAATGTCATTTCTCACTAAATGCATATTGATTTCTTTATTTTCAAATCTTTTAAATAACCCGCTTCATCTTCATTCCCTCTTTTTCTCTCTTTCTCTCTCTCTTGTGCATCCCCTTCGTTGAATTTTTTTTCAAACCCTAGTTTTTGATTTGATCTCAAAGCATAATCATCATGAACTCAACTTCTTGTTCATCGAATTCAAAAGAAAAGCTCACCTCTACACAGATCCTTCTAAGCAAATATGAGTATGCTCCATTGAAAACATGCTTAATACCCACGAAAGAACTGGAAGTTCTATGTGAATCTGCTGTGGACATCAACAACCTAAAAGCAAATGGCTTTAAGTGTGATGCAAGAATCTTTGAGCAAGGATGGTCTAAGTATCTTGATAGATTGGTTGGTCCAATTTATCCTGAACTTGTGAAGGATTTCTGGGTACATGCAACGGTTACCCCAACTGCCATCATTTCATTCGTGCTAGGGTATGAAGTGGTTATCACTGAAAAGCTCATCAGGAAGCTGTACAATCTGAATGATGAAAAAGGCTGGACTGGTTTTCGACATGCATCAGTTGATTGGTCTAAAGTTGAACAACAAATCTCTCAGACTTTTGGAATTGACTCTAATAACACAGGCACCTTAAGGCCGTTTTATAAAGTATGGGCTGAGATTATTCTGGGTTCTCTTCACCATAGAAAAAGGATGCTCTCCTCCTCCTACATCAGTCCAGATCACAAGTACACTCTGTTATACCCCAAAATTTGCCCGCATCATTTTTCAAGAAAACTCCAATCTGAAAATTAAAAGTCTCATATAATCATGGATTTTTATTTCAACAAAGATCCTGATATATGAAATACTTAGTTTTTAGAATTTTTCTTATACAGTAATTTGGCTTGCAGTTGAATTTATTCTTACGCAAACGCCAAATGCTGTTTATTACTTCACACATGCTATTTATTTATTTACAGATAAATAGTACTGACACAATTGGTACAGAGTTAAATCTTTTTGCAGGCGCAGAATCAAGAAACTCAGACTGTACTGGTAACAAGTAGATTATTATTATCTTTTGTTTCCCACTAATTTTTGTACTATATTCCATTATTTTCAAAAATCTTTTCAAATCTCTTTTTCAAAAAATCAAATCCTAACTTTATTCTCCACATCTCTCTTTTTCCCAACACTATCATACACTTTCTTTCAAATCTTACTTCCACTCAAATTTTCCTTTTGTACGGAATCACATCATTCCCCAACGTCTCTATCCTTCTTTCCATTCTATAAATACCTCCCATTTTCTTCCATAAAATCTCACATCAAATTCTAATTCATCTCTCAAATTTCCACTTCATAATCCATCCTTTCTTCTTCCCTGACAAAATGGCGAAGCGGTGGGAAACGTGTTTTCTTATGGTCATCACCATTGCTACGATGATCATGTCTTTCTTCTGTCTACATAGCCCGGAACACTGTGGACCTGGGATGCTTATGCTCCCAATCATCTACATGTTACTATTTGTAGCATGGGTTATCAATCGTCATTTTTAAGATTTGCCGTATTTCTTAAATGTACCGTTTATTCGTCGTACTGTTCAATATAGTATGTAATATTTGTACTGTCAGTATTAAATATTGTACTATTTGTCATAATATTGCTTAATTACTCAGATAATATTTTATGTGTTTTCTGCCAGTCAAATATTCATTTTTCTGTGCATTAAATGATTTTCAGGGTTATTATCGGTAATTTTGCCCGCATACAGTAAATATTAGTTATTTATTATGTCTGTGTTTTTTAACAAGTCATGTAAATAAACTTTCATTTTTTACATAAAACAAAAGCAAAAACAACAAAAAAAGAAAATTAACTTTGACTGTTGATTTTTCACTCTAACTGCTACATCAATACCTAGACAGTCAGTTGACAGCCAAACTGCTGGCAGTACAATTCTCAGTGTTTTGTACCATCAATCAAATCAATCTTTCACAATTCAAAATTCCAAGATTTTTGTTCTAGAAGTCTTCTGAATATCACGCGATTAGCAGAGACTCAACACTGCACAAAAATCAGGTACGTTTAACTGTCTCCTACATAAACAGTCCCTAACTAGGGTTTTCTTGTTTTTACAGGAGAAACAAGTTTTTGAGACCTCAAATGGATTTCATGCACATCCATATATCTCAAAGTACCATCATACAAATTTTCAAACTTCAATTCACTCAGACGCACCGTCAGCAGCTCAAACAGTCAACAGACGACCCGTTTGACCAAAAAAGTCAACAGACAGTCAAAAATGAAATTTTTTGTCAAAATCCATATTTTGTCAAAGGATTCATCATTTGATCATTGGATGATCATAATTCATCAAGGAAAGATCAAAAATCAACAAAACCCTAAGATTCAAAATTAGGGTTTTTACCTGAAAAGTCAACTCAACTTTGACTGGTCATAACTCTCTCATCCTTCATCCAAAAAATTCAAACCAAAGCTCATTTTGAAGGAAATTCAATTATCTTTCAAATGCAATTGATCCCATGGTCATTGCATTCACCATTTGAAAAATATGATCAAAGACATTATAGGTCATTTTCAAAGTCAACAAAAAGACACTTTTTTCAAAAGGACACACAAGGAGCATCAAAAATCATTTTGACATGAGACCAAAGGCATTGGTTAGAGGACTCTTTGAGGTTTCCAAAAAGTTCAAGATCTCCTTCATATGACAAAAATTGAGGGATTTACACCTTGTTGAAGTTGGCTAAATTTTGGAAAATGCATAAAACCAACATTGCTCAAAAATGCATTTTTTCCAAATGGGGCCAGGTTTTCATGGTTCAAACATGTATGCCATGTTATTATGGGCCTCCCACGACCAAGACAAGGCCCATACCATTTTTTTTCTTTTTTGCTTGATTTTATCTTATTTTAAGATTAAATTAAAAGGAAAAATGAATGGATAATGGTTAGCTTACAATCTAAGCATGACTCACCCAAGGAATCTTCATTTTTCTGCAGAGAATTGAAGAGCAAGGCAAGTGCATTGAAGAGAAGAAGACTTGGTCAATAATTCAAAGCTTTTTAATATAAAAAAATCAAGAATTCCACAAAGGCAACTAGATGCTTCTTAGCTTCAATTCTAAGCACTTCAATGCTTATAAATAGGCTAGCATACTTTAGTAACACAGAGAGGACGCATTCAGTAGCATTCATAAGCACATAGCACTCTTGTAACAACTTGTAATTTTCAAAGAAACTTGAAATTCGAATTTTAAGTTTCAGTCAATTTCAATACAAAATAAACATTCAAACATCATCTCTGAGCTTCACTGAAACAATTCCAATCATTTCCAAGTCTTAAACCTCATTGAATCGAGCTATATAGGCCACTGTTTGTTCAAACTAAAACCAACTTATATCTCATAACACACGCATATTTAACAAGATGTAGATGCATAATTGTGTTTGGTTTGAAGCTCTGGTCGTTTCTGGAGCTTCAATTGGATTTTAATGGCTGTTTGTAGCATATACCATTTTAGGGTTTTCTTAGCTCAAAATTAGGGTTCTTCATTAGGGCCAAAATTAAAGCAAATTAAGGGCATGGTTACATTCAGTGGAACAAGACGAGTTGAATGGTACCATCACGCCTAATTTCTATGCCTGTTTACCCCTATTCGTTATTTTGCAGAATTAGGGTTCATCAATTATAGCGCTTTTGCATAAAAGCGCTGTTGAAAGTGGCGTCTGGAGGTTGAAGATGATGCGTGTCCTCCTCCTATTGGCTGGCACGCGCGCGCAGTTTTTTTAAATTTCCCACTAATCAAGTGTTTTGCAGGTACACTGAGTGCCATGCGCCTCAAAATCTGAACCATCTGATCCACTATCCATCCAATCCAACGCGCCAGATCATGCAGCTGCATCATGTTCCTTCATTCAATTTCCACATCTGATCAGTATCCTTTTATTTTTTATTTCTATTTTAATTTCTTTGCAAAATTAAGTAAAAATAGTTTTAAAAATCCAAAAAATACACAAAAAATATTTTTATACTTCTAAAATAATGTTTTATTTTCTGAAATAAAAATATTTTATTTTTCTTCATAATTTCAATATTTTGCATAATTAATTAGTATATATTTATATATTTGCTTCTTAATTATTCTAACCAATCAAAAAATCATAAAAAAAATTGTTCTTAATGTTAAATATTGTTTATATATTATAAACTAATTTTGTACATATTTTGAATAATTTTCTCTTTAAGTTTTAATTATTTGTATAATTATTTGCATAATTATGTTTTAATTAGCTTAATCAATTTCAAATCAATTTCAAAAATTCCAAAAAAATTAGTTTTGTTTTAAAATTAATTAACAAATATTTTGTACATATTTTAAAATTAATTTCTAGGTTTAAATCTATTTTCATCTTTTTTTTCATTTTGATTTAATTAATCATACATTAATTATAATTAAAATAAATCATAAAAAATCCAAAAACATGCCTTTTATTTTTCTTGCAATTTCAATTCCTAGATAAATGTATAGGATGTCAAAATCATGTAAATAGGCTTAGTTTACATTTCCTGCACAATCGATGTAATAGCGTAGATTTACTTTCCGCACTTTACATTTCCGCATTTTAATTTCCAGCAAATATAAACTGCGTGTATGTCAAAGATAAAATTGAACCGTTAGATCACTAACTTCAAAGATAAAATATCTGAATACAAACACAATCACACTTGCACCTCTTAAGGTAATCCCTTCTCATTCTTTTCAAAATCAAAGTCAAAATTCTACTGTTTCGAGTACAAAATCGAACCTTTTGTTTGTATCCGGTGAAAGGATAGATTTTTAAAGGAAATAAGGATAAAGACCTTACAACTCAGGGTAGACCTCCTAGTTTGCTTGCTCAAATCAAAACAAACAAAATTCTCATACACTGTTGTTTTTCAAAACAAAACTTTCCAAAAAGACAATATTTTGTATACATCCAAACACGGATCATTACAAAGTTAACGTTCTTTTCAAAACATCTTTCGAAAGATAAACAAGAATTTTGTATACATCCGCACACGGATCATTACAAAATTCAATTTACAAAGGTATTTGAAACCACATATGAGCATTCTAAAGCAATTGAAAAGTAATCGAAAAACAAGTGAGCTAAGCAAACTTAAAAGCCCATGGATAACCATGGATACAAAGGGTGCTAACACCTTCCCTTTGTATAACCTACCCCCTTACCCAGAATTTCTTAAAGGTCTTTTTTCTGTTTCTTTTATAAACCTTTCCTTAATTGGATAAAATAAAAGGTCGGTGGCGACTCTGTGAATTTTCAAAAATGCGAAAGCATTAAGCGATAAAAAAGAGTCAGTTCACGTATCTCTCCCGAACAGAGGTATGGCCCGAATTAAAACGGAGGTCCACACACTCTTTTCTGCATTGGCAAAAAGACCGAGATCAACATCTCTCATATTCTGTTTGAGAATCTGAAGACTTCTATCTTTGAGTCAAGAGAAGACGAAAGGGCGAAGTACCCTCATATTTCAAGAACGACTATTCCGTTTGGAAGAATGATTTCAGACATTCTAACTGAAAGCAAAGTGCTGGACTCCATCAGAAAACTCAATGCGTCCCACTTTCTTAGAGTAGTTCAAGGTCCCATTTTCAATGGTGTGGATTTGTTCAGACTGGAACTCATTCAAAACGTACCCTCTGTGTGCACAAGCTTTCCTGACATTCTGTCAAGAAGAGTTGCTGTTGAAGGTTTTGCCTCCTTGTTTCAAAAAGAACTGCATCAGGTTGTCAAGCTTTACCTAGAAGATTGTGTTAGGAAGCAATCAGATATTGATCCTTCTTGGATCTGTGGCAGAGTACTTCCGTCCAAGGCTGATCTTCTGAAGAAGGATCAGAAGGAACTAAAGGCTAGGCTAAAAAGAAAAGCCCAAGAAGATGAGGCTAAGAAAGCCAAGAAGTTGAGAGTCACCTATGATCCTGACAAGGTGGACTCTGAAGAACGAAGAGATAAAAGGATCAGAGATTCCTTTCGCAGAACCAGATCTTCTTCGTCTGTACAAACCTCCAGGCAGGTTTTTACTCCACCTCCTTCTGTCCCTAAACCATCTTTCCAATCACCTCCATCTGAACCAAAAGTAAACTTCACCTTACCTAATCCTTCTCCATCATCCTTCTCCTCTCCCATTCTAAACCCCACACCTTTAAGTATTCTTCCCCCAACTCCTTCTGATAAATCTTTCTCACCAATTCCCTTTACAAATACTCCATCCTCTTCTCAATCTATCATTTCTGATATTCCATCTTCATCAATCATTCTCTCAGATATCCCTTCTTCCTCATCCACCGCACCTCCACCTTCTATATCCCATCCCTTACCTACCAGAAAATCCAAACCTTACTGTCTTCTCTACCCTGACTACAAATTCACCTTCAATCCGCCTGAACCTGAACCCTATGCCTGCCTGGAACTTTTCAGACATGAGGTGATTAGCAGTCTAGACATTCTGAGGGATGCATTTCTAAATGGTCTGGATGATGTTTCTACAAGAAATCTCTGGAAAAGATTTCGCAAGGATTTTCAAGTAGAAGCAATGGGAGTACAGAGAAGACTAGTGGTTGCTGCTCCTGGTTACCCTGGTTACCTTCTGGAGGGTGATAATGGTATATACTACCATCCTCTCAGAAATTGTGTTGCTGCTGAGGAGAAGCCCTTTGTGGATGAATTGGAACAAGCAAGGCTGGTTGCTGCATTAGAAGCTAATCCATGCAGGGATATTGTTATCTGGATTCCTGATTATCCAGTTCTGCTCGGGGATTTCAAGATCCTCTTTGACTTTCTGAGGGAAAACCCTTCTGAGAAAGACCCAAGCTTGGTCAATCCAGAAGTTGTTGACCCACCAGAAGTTGAAGGTCCTTCTGCTCCCAGGAATCTTGCTGCCATTCTTCAGGCACTTGAGAATGGAGATTCAGAAATTCCTGCTGCAGAATATGGAGATGCTTCTATGCAAGAAGCAGATGTAGAAGATCATGTTGCTGAATCAGTTCCTGTTGAGGAAATCCCTGCAAATGATCTATCTATGGAAGCTACAGATCACAATGTTATTCCTGTGGTTAGAAGCAGTGAAGCTTCTTCTGATGAATCTTCTCGTCTTGCAAGAACTCTGGAAGATATTCAGAAGAACCAGGATGAGTTTAGAGCTTTCATAGAGAAGCAGAATGAGTACAACAATGGGGTTCAAGAGATGCTGGCCAAGATCCTGTCAAGGCTAGGGCCGTCTTAGATTGAGTCTATGTTTTTTTTTTGCTTTTTTGCTTCTGCTGCATCTGTTTTTGTGCATCTTGTCTTCTTTCTCTTCGTGTACTTCTGCAACTGTTGTTTGAACTTCAATGAAATCATCCTTTTTCCTCCGTGTGTTTCTTTTTGCTTGTATCTGAATCTTTTATGTTTTTGATGATATGACAAAAAGGGGGAGAAATATGTGATAAATGATTTGATTTAATCAGTTGCTTTACTAACAGAAGCTGCAAGCTTCATATGTTTCTAAGTTGTGCTGTTGCAGGAATCGAAGATTCAAGATCAACATAAGAAGCAACAAGATGAATCAAGTTCTTGGATTCTTGAAGCAAGTTGAGTGCTAGGAAGCTTCAGAATCAGAAGCAAGAAAGAAGAATGATCAGAAATAGCTCTTGGATTCTTGAAGCAAATGAGTGCTAGGAAGCTTCAGAATCAGAAGCAAGAAGCAAGAATGATCAAAAATTCTGATAATAGAATATGATCCAAATCATTGTCTATTTGCTCTGATACATTGTCTATTGGAACTGATATATTCTATGTTGCTTATATGGCTCTGATACATATTTTGTGTTCTGATACACATTTTATGTTCTAACTCTTTCATGCTGACTTTTGTCGTTTAGTTTTGTTCTGTAACATTTCAGGATGTAGAGATGCTCTGATGATGCTCTGGTACATTCAACAATGTTCTGATACAATCTAGCATGAAGAGATGTAAGAAGAAATTCAAAGCTCTGAAGCTATCCGAGGGAAGCAGAAATCAGAAGCTGTGAATGTTCTAAAGATCCAGAAAACTCAAGTTCTGAAGCTGTCCTAAATGGAAGCATGAATCAGAAGCTGTGAATGTTCTGAAGATCAAAGAAATTCAAGTTCTGAAGCTGTCCTAAATGGAAGCAGGAATCAGAAGCTGTGAATGTTCTGAAGATCAAAGAAATTCAAGTTCTGAAGCTGTCCTAAACGGAAGCAGGAATCAGAAGCTGTGAGTGTTCTAGGGATCTAAAGAAATTCAAGTTCTGAAGCTGTCCAATGGAAGCAGAAGTCAGAAGCTATGAATTTTCAAAAGACAGAAGCTTATGTGATCGTCTCTACCGAAATAATCAGGGAAGTCTTTTATTATTAAAGTTCTTCGAGTATTTATTTCAAGGGGAGATTATTCATCTCAGGGGGAGATTGTTAATCTCAGGGGGAGACATATTCACATGCTTATGATATAGCTGTGTAATTTGTCTTTAGCCGTCTGCTCTTTCTGATCGCAAATTCATATCATTTATATATGTTTTTGTCATCATCAAAAAGGGGGAGATTGTTAGAACAAGATTTGTTCTGATCAATATTCTTAGTTTTGATGATAACAAGGATATGAATTTTGTGTGAGATAATGTGGTACTCTAATACATTGTAATTCCCCTTTCAGGAAATATATAAAGAGTATGCACAAATCAGCGCTCAGAAGCTTTGTCTCAGAAGGTTCAGCATGCAACATCAGAACATGGTCTGGCAAGACATCAGAAGATGGTCAAGGCAGAATCAGAACATGGGTCTATGGAAGCATCAGAAGAACTTGAGATCAGAAGCAGAAGCACTGAAGTTCTCATGGTATCACGCTCAGAAGCACTTCAAGGTCAGAAGACAAGAAGATGCTTTGCACCAAGCTGTTTGACTCTGATGATATTCAAATATTATATTCACAAACATCAGATCAGAAGAAAGTACAGGTGGCAGGCTACGCTGACTGACAAAAGGAACGTTGGAAGCTATTAAAGGCAACGTCAGTAGACACAGCGTGAACAAGGCTCGTGGTAGTTGACAAAAGCGTGAAACATTAAATGCAAAGCTGTACGGAACACGCAAAGCATTAAATGCGTTCAACGGTCATCTTCTCAAACGCCTATAAATATGAAGTTCTGATGAGAAGCAAGGTTACCAATTCTGAACGAAACAATTCTGAAAAACTTGCTGAAACGTTGTTCAATTCAAAGCTCAGAAACTTCATCTTCATCAAAGCTCACTACATTGCTGTTGTAATATATTAGTGAGATTAAGCTTAAACGTTAAGAGAAATATCACTGTTGTGATTATAGCTTTTAAGAAGCATTGTAAAACTCTTATTTGATTACATTAATTTGTAAGTAACTAGAGTGATCAAGTGTTGATCAGGATACTCTAGGAAGTCTTAGCTTGTGTCTAAGCAGTTGTAATTAGAGTGATCATGTGGTGGTCAGGATACTCTAAGAAAGTCTTAGCTTGTGTCTAAGCAGCTGTTCCTGGAGTGATCAGGTTGTGATCAGGATACTCTGGAAGACTTAGTCGCGGACTAAGTGGAAAACCATTGTAATCTGTTGCGATTAGTGGATTAAATCCTCAGGTGAGGTAAATCACTCCGCGGGGGTGGACTGGAGTAGTTTAGTTAACAACGAACCAGGATAAAAATAACTGTGCAATTTATTTTTATCGCTCAAGTTTTTAAGACTACACTTATTCAAACCCCCCTTTCTAAGTGTTTTTCTATCCTTCACGTTCTGCTATCGCGTTATGCCTTTTGGACTAAAGAACGCAGGGGCAACTTATCAAAGGGCCATGACTACGCTTTTCCACGACATGATGAATAAAGAAGTGGAAGTCTATGTGGACGACATGATTGCTAAATCAGAAAATGAAGAAGATCACATACAAAATCTGACAAAGTTATTTCAACGCTTACGGAAGTTTCAGCTTCGCCTGAACCCCAACAAGTGCACCTTTGGTGTCTACTCAGGAAAACTCCTTGGTTTCATTGTCAGCAAACGAGGAATTGAAGTAGATCCAGACAAAGTCAAGGCAATTCAAGAAATGCCTTCACCCAGAACCGAGAAACAAGTTAGAGGATTTCTTGGACGTCTGAATTACATCTCGAGATTCATATATCTCATGACTGCAACTTACGCTCCTATTTTCAAACTTCTACGGAAAAATCAAAGTTGCGTCTGGACAGACGATTGTCAGAAAGCGTTCGACAGCATTAAGGAATATCTGCTCGAACCACCCATCTTGTCTCCTCCAGTGGAAGGAAGACCTTTGATAATGTACTTAACCGTCTTAGAAGATTCCATGGGTTGTGTCCTTGGACAGCAAGACGAGACGAGAAGAAAAGAGCATGCCATTTACTACCTAAGCAAGAAATTCACTGACTGTGAATCCCGCTACTCCATGCTCGAGAAGACGTGTTGTGCTTTGGCCTGGGCTGCCAAGCGTCTCCGCCAGTACATGATTCGACATACTACTTGTTTTATCTCTCATATGGATCCAATCAAGTACATCTTTGAGAAGCCTGCCTTAACTGGGAGAATTGCCCGTTGGCAGATGTTGCTATCAGAATATGACATTGAGTATCACTCACAGAAAGCCGTGAAAGGAAACATTCTAGCTGAGCATCTGGCTCACCACCCACTCAATGGTCATGAATCAACCAGTTTCGACTTTCCGGACGAGGACGTCATGTACCTCAAGATGAAAGATTACGACGAGCCACTACCAGACGAAGGACCTGAGATAGGATCCCAGTGGGGCTTAATCTTTGACGGAGCTGTCAATGCTTATGGACGAGGAATTGGGGCAATCATTGTTACACCTCAGGGTACCCATATTCCATTTACTGCCAGATTAACTTTCAAGTGCACAAACAATGAGGCCGAATATGAAGCTTGCATCATGGGTCTCGAAGAAGCCGTGGATCTAAGAATCAAACACTTGGATGTATACGGGGATTCTGCTTTGGTCATCAATCAAATCAAAGGAGAATGGGAAACACGCCAACCAGGGCTAATTCCTTACAAAGACTACGCGAGGAGATTGTTACCATTCTTCGACAGGGTAGATTTTCATCACATTCCTCGTGAAGAAAATAACTTGGCTGATGCATTAGCCACACTCTCTTCCATGATTAGGATAAATCATTGGAATGACATTCCTCAGATCGATGTTATGCGCCTGGATAGGCCCGTTCATGTTTTCACAGTAGAAGCAATCATCGACGACAAACCGTGGTATCACGACATCAAGAACTTTCTTCAAAAGCAAGAGTACCCTCTTGGGGCGTCAAAGAAAGATAGAAAGACTTTGAGAAGGTTAGCTTGTAGATTCTTCCTGAATGAAGATGTTCTGTACAAGAGAAACTTCGACATGGTTCTGCTCAGATGCGTTGACAGAAAAGAAGCAGAAGTACTCATGAGAGAAATACATGAAGGTTCCTTTGGTACTCACACCAATGGACATACCATGACAAGGAAAATACTGAGAGCAGGATATTATTGGCTGACGATGGAGTCAGATTGCTACCAGTACGCAAAGAGGTGTCACAAATGTCAGATCTACGCCGATAGAATTCATGTGCCACCATCTCTTCTCAACATACTCTCTTCCCCTTGGCCTTTCTCCATGTGGGGAATCGACATGATTGGAATGATCGAGCCAAAAGCGTCCAACGGACATCACTTCATCTTGGTAGCTATAGACTATTTCACCAAATGGGTTGAAGCAGCTTCATATGCAAACGTTACAAGACAAGTTTTCGTCAGGTTTATCAAGAATCACATCATCTGTCGCTACGGCATTCCTAGCAAGATAATCACTGACAATGGGTCAAATTTGAATAAAAAATGATGAAGGAGCTTTGTGAAGAATTCAAGATTGAGCATCACAACTCATCTCCTTACAGACCAAAGATGAATGGAGCTGTAGAAGCAGCTAACAAAAACATCAAGAAAATCGTTCAGAAGATGGTCATCACTTACAAAGATTGGCATGAAATGCTCCCGTATGCTCTTCATGGTTACCGTACATCAGTACGTACTTCGACTGGAGCAACTCCTTTCTCCCTTGTATATGGCATGGAGGCAGTCCTACCTATAGAGGTTGAGATTCCATCAATGAGAGTCTTGATGGAGGCAAAATTAACAGAAGCCGAGTGGTGTCAAAGCAGATTCGATGAATTGAACTTAATCGAAGAAAAGCGCATGACAGCTTTATGCCACGGTCAGCTATATCAACAAAGAATGAAGAAAGCTTTCGACAAAAAGGTTCGACCTCGCACAATCAAAGAAGGTGACCTTGTACTCAAAAAGATTCAATCTTTTCTCACAGATTCGAGAGGGAAATGGACTCCCAATTATGACGGCCCCTACGTGGTCAAGAGAGCTTTCTCAGGAGGAGCCTTAATACTCACGACTATGGATGGAGAAGAATTCACCCGTCCTGTGAACGTCGACGCAGTCAAGAAATACTTCGCCTAAATAATTAAAAGAACAGCTTGCTAAGTTGAAAACTCGCAAAGAGCGACTTAGGCAAAAAAGAGCGTCTCGATGAATCGAAAACCCGAAAGGGCGATTCAGGCAAAAGTTAGAGACATAAAAAATAAATAATCAATCCCGGTAGACTTAAAACCCGAGAGGGGTAGTTTACGCAAAAGTTAGGGATATATGGCAAGTAACTGTGTTCAGGACAAACTTGATCATTCAAAAATCCATAGCGGAGTATTCATCAGCAGTAGGTCATCTTCTATGAAGCACGAATACAGCGCAACCCGGAGTGGAAGGGAAAGATAACGGTCGTCACGTTTCATCGTAGCCCTTTTCCCAAAAATTACCAATTTCCAACTTTGTAAATACTCCATGGAATCAAGCATTTGGCTGATTACCATTCCATATATAATAATTTGAGCCTCGTGCCTTTCTTTGCAAATCGAGTCTTATTCAGTTTCTTGAAATGCATTTTAAGTTTAAACAGTCATTTTCTTGAAACAAATGTTTTCATAAAATAAAATGAATTTACTTGCAAAAATAAAGGTGAAATTTCTTTCTAAGGTTTACAAACAATAGGAAGAATGCAAACAGCTGCTCCGAGAACGGTTGAGACTCCGGGAACCAAGATTTCCCCATGAGGTCGCTTTGTGAACATCTCCCGATGACGGATCTTTACTTCAATTCATATTACTCACTTCGGACAGCGGACAACTGATAACTAGGTATTCCCAACAGAGTTCGAACTACAAGAAGAGGACATCTTCTGATCAATAAGATTCAAGTCGTATCATAGGATTTTACATCCGCGACAATTCTATTCACATTCACTTTGCATTTCATAATCATCGTAATATTCATGCATTTCGTCTCACACCGTATTTGTGTAATGAGAGAGTCGAGCCAGGTTTTGATCATGTTAATACCCAAATTACTTGGGCATATACTCGAGATTCCCCTGCAAAGTTGCAAAAGGGTTTTCTTCTTCATGAAGAAGGTTCATACACCCAAATTCCCCAAGCAAGTCAACAAATGGTAGTCTCCCTCAAAGAGATAGTTTGTTCACTTTTGGAGTTTCCTCAGCCGAGATTCTCCCGCAGAGCGACACTCGACAGTCTTCTTCAAATGAGATAGTCTGTTTCGCATTTTGGAAATCCCTACAGGGGCCGATGAGCGGTTCTCTTCTCCAAGAAGTGTGGATTCCCCGACATAATTAACAGGTGGTAGTTTTTCCTCCTGGAAAACAGTTTGGTATTTCCCCAGCAGGGTCAAGAGATGCCACTTTTCGTCAAAGAAAATAATTCAGAATCTCCCAACGGATCGACAAATGATCCCCAGCGGAGTCAACAAATGGCAGTCTTTCCCCAAGGAAAGATAGTTTGTCTGTTAAACATGCAAGAGGTCGATGAATGTTGGTTTTCACCCCGAAAACAGTTCGTCTGCTTTCAAGCAAAGTCATTAGCCCCTCAAAAGAGCGCGGGACCATATGACGATCCTTCAAAAACGTCAAGTTGAAAGGAGGGATGGTGAAGTTTCTTTATTTACTGTCAAATGGTATCTTACCTCTAAGTGCTGGTAAGAAGTTTGATGAGGAAACAAACCTTTGAAGTTTCTTTATTTACCGTCAAATGGTATCTTACCTCCAAGTGCTGGTAAGAAGTTTGATGAGGAAACAAACCTTTGAAGTTTCTTTATTTACCGTCAAATGGTATCTTACCTCCAAGTGCTGGTAAGAAGTTTGATGAGGAAACAAACCTTTGAAGTTTCTTTATTTACCGTCAAATGGTATCTTACCTCCAAGTGCTGGTAAGAAGTTTGATGAGGAAACAAACCTTTGAAGTTTCTTTATTTACCGTCAAATGGTATCTTACCTCCAAGTGCTGGTAAGAAGTTTGATGAGGAAACAAACCCTTGAAGTTTCTTTATTTACCGTCAAATGGTATCTTACCTCCAAGTGCTGGTAAGAAGTTTGATGAGGAAACAAACCCTTGAAGTTTCTTTATTTACCGTCAAATGGTATCTTACCTCCAAGTGTTGGTAAGAAGTTTGATGAGGAAACAAACCTTTGAAGTTTCTTTATTTACCGTCAAATGGTATCTTACCTCCAAGTGCTGGTAAGAAGTTTGATGAGGAAACAAACCCTTGAAGTTTCTTTATTTACCGTCAAATGGTATCTTACCTCCAAGTGCTGGTAAGAAGTTTGATGAAGAAACAAATCTTTGGAAATTTTCTCTTTATCTAAGATATTGTCCAAACACGACTGAGACCAGTTTCGAGATATGGACATCCGAAACAAGGGGGAGGTTGTTTGCCTTTTTCTAAGTGTCAACACTTAGTTAAAAAGGATGGATTGCGCATCCTACACTGCTATCCATTCGCCAGAATCCGCATCAAGTATTTCTACAGGAGTTTGTCTCCTCATCCCCCGCCAAGTGCGACAACGGGATCAAGTCATGAAAAGATTTTATCAATTACAACATCTCAGGAGCGCCCAAAATTCGGGCATTCTTTGATATTTAAGTCTCTTTCACGCAGGAGAGATCGAGATATCAATCTCTCTCCCTCCAGATAAAATAAACTTAAATAGGGGCATCTGTCATACCCTAATTTTTGACCCCCCTGAGATGACATATCTTCAGGATTTTCATCAGGTCAAAACAAGTACCCAGAGCAGTCATTTCTTCATCTGGCATTCAATCAAGGATGTTCAAAGACAAGAAAACTCAGGCAAAGGATCAATCAATAGAAGGATTATTCTCTAACACAATCATAGCACTCAAAAGCTTCATTTTTATATTCACCTATGATTGATTAGACACCCAGTCATCTGAGTACAGGTTTACTCAGGTTACCAGACTAGGGTTTTTGAGCCTATCAAGGACTAAAATCAGGGATCACCTTTGGGAAACTGATCAGTGGTTTTTACACGTTTATTTACCGTTGATTTTAGTCGTCTTTGCTTTATATTGTCAAGTGTTTTACGTCATTCTTCTACATTTTATGCTATGGTTGTGTATTTTACTGTTTGCAGGCTCAAAGGAATAAATCGAGACAAATCAATGCGAAAAAGTACAAAAAGGAGAGTTTCGAAGGAAGTGAAAAATCAAGCTACATGAGGTCTGACACGACCACCTGTGTAACCTAAAACTGGCCGTATTAGGATGAAGCGTGGCCAAGAAAATGCAAAAGAGATGAAATTCACGGGGCTGACACGGCTCGTGTTAGCAAGTGTGAGATCTAGAAATTTTCAGCATGTTTCTCATCGTGACAGGCGTGTAGTATTTTGATCATAACTGGAGCTTCGTAACTCGGAATGACGCGGTTCCGGTGGCAAAATTTCGCTAACGAAAAGGGCTACAACTTTCATGAAGAACGCAAATCCAAATTCTGAAGTTAAGGAGCAACACGGCCCGTGTTACCTAACACGGCCACCCGTGTTAGCAGTGCTGAGTGTGATTTTGAAAAATTAAGTTCAGGAGGCCAACACGGCCACCCGTGTTGCCTGACACGGCCAGTGTTGGCTAAGACGCTGATTTTGCTGATTTTTGTGATTTTTTATTAAGTGTTGACCCAAGGGGCATTTTGGGTACTTCCAATCAACCTAAGTGAGTCTGCACTATTTAGAAGAGTTTTAACGATGAATTAGAGGACTTTTTGGCTAGGAGAAGACACGATTGAAGATTGGAGAAAACAAGGGTTTGGGAGAGAAGAAGGTCTTCATGAACGGAAGCGATTGAAGATCAACTTTCATCTCAATTCTTGTAATGTATCTATTTTATAATTTGTTTTCTTTGAACAATATGAGTAACTAAACCCTAATGCTAGGGGGTGTCCCTGATTTGATTCTGTAATGATTTTGAATTCCTGAGTTCATCAATAGATTTGTTTTCTTATTTAATTTAATTGTACAAGGTTTTTATGCTTTCTTTGTCGGACCAAC
This sequence comes from Vicia villosa, assembly GCF_029867415.1. Classification (NCBI taxonomy): domain Eukaryota; kingdom Viridiplantae; phylum Streptophyta; class Magnoliopsida; order Fabales; family Fabaceae; genus Vicia; species Vicia villosa. The sequence continues at coordinate 18,231,563 of NC_081181.1, read as the reverse complement.
AAGATTGATTTACGGTTAACAACCAGCTGGACAGCGGTTGTTAAGGTTTTTGTACGATTAGACTATAGTAGATATCACCTAGGACTAGGGATACCCTATAGTTACCGGTTAACTCTTGATAATATAAAGGCTTGATTTCATCATAATTCTCTAAGGACTTAGGATTTAGGATGAATGTTCAAAGGTTTTCCCGCTAAGGAATTAGGGGAAAATATCCTAAAGGGCTGGTAATTAAATGTTATGAACTTGTTGAAGAGATCTAAATCCAAGGTTATTACAGGAACAATCACACACTATACCCCTAGCATAATACTCATATTTGTCAAAAAGCCAATTTACTTTTCTGCTTATTTTAATTATTGTTTAGTGACAATTTGCAAACAAAACCCCAATATTAGTTTTTGTTTAATTGATCTATAATTTGAACTCGATATTACTACGCAGTCCTTGAGATCGACATTCGGGGAATTTTCCCTTTATTACTACAGAGGCGAAATAGTACACTTGCTATTTTTCCGATCAAGTTTTTGGCGCCGTTGCCGGGGACTGCCAAAATATAGAGTTTTAATTTTAGTTCAATTGAAATTTTGTTGCTCGTCAACTAAAATTTTGTTTTTGTTTTTGTTTATTTGAATTTGTTTTATCATCAAAAAAAAAAATTAAAAAAAAAAGTCAGATTATTTTTGCTTCATGAATTCTTCTATACTTTGCTACTAACAAATTGTCTGAGTTTTGGAGCTATGTATTGTTTTGATACATTGCCACCTGTATCTCCTGCATGTTGGTCGCCTGATTCAGGAGTCACCTTGGAAGAGGCGACTAAAATTTTTAAAGCATATAAGAGAGAGGTAAGAATCCTTATGAATGAATGTAAGGAAGCTAACTTTTACCCAGATAGGTTTATTTGGAGAAAGTTAGAGTTGGAAGAAGAGTATGTGGAACCAGAAGAAAAATGCATAACATCAGATGAAGAGGATGCAGTAAGAATAGAAGAATTTGAGGTAAAACAGAAATATGGGGAAGAAGACATAAGGAAACTTGAAGATGATCGAGTTTTGGATGAAACCACAAATTTATCAATTTGTGAAGATGTGGTTATCCAACAAGAAAATCTTCAACAAAAGAGTATCCCTAAGAACTATTTTTACAACAAGGCAGATGAAAGACAAGAAATTGACAAAGTATTGGAAGACATTTATGCCTTGTTCAATAAAATCAAGCTAAAAAGGATTTGGCAGCAACATCATCAGTACTTTAAGTTCATGGGATTGCTACCAAACAAAAGAAAGAAAAAAGATGATGTGTTCTTTGTGTCATATATGCCACCCTAACAAGGGGAATGGACCGTCGAGCCATGCGACGTTAAACGAAGCGCTTCGTGGGAGGCAACCCACGCTTTCAATAACGTAATTTCTTTTTGTGTTTGTTTTGTTTTTCAGGAAATAAAAGGGGAATTTCGGGTGAAAGCTAGAAAGCGTCAGCTGAAGTGCAGTACCCTCTGTGAGTCACCTCTCTCGGGCTTGTTCTTAAACATTGCGGACAATGTTTAGTTCAAGTTTGGGGGAGGATTTACTCTTCCATTTTTCTTTTATGTTGTTATTATGATGTGTAAACCCATACATTGAATTCTTCCCAAATTTGACCGAAATTTTTATTGTTCATAAGAGCTTCTGATTTAAATAGCAATCGGGAATAGTATATAGAGATGAAGGGATGGTTGGTTGAGCGCAGGAAGTTCGGAATAATGTGACAGAAAGGGGGTTTGTTTGAACACCCTTGGTTCCCTAAAAAGTGAGACGAGTCTAACGTGTAGATTTGTACCATAGTGCTTGAATCTTGAGAAGTACTCCTTGAGTAGTTTATTTTGACAGTCTGGCATAATTTAGATTCACATACATGTATGATTGGTTGAGAAACAAATAAAGTTTGCACCAAATGATGAAAAGGCGGTAAAAGGCAACCGGCTCGCTAAGTTGGGTAACCCTCACCCGGTTATTCAGCCCAAAGGAGGTTGATCCCCAAACGTCGTCCAAATAAGGACAATATATAACTGCAAAGTTTGAAAATTTCATCGGTAAATAAAAGTAGCAAATGCTGCTCATTTGGTGCCGGAAAAAAAAAAGAATTCTTGACTAGTCTTGTGTATGTGATGATCATCATAAATTCCCATTGCCTTAATTTGATTGTCCTAATGAAAAAGGAGGAAAATCGGAAAGAGACTTAAGTACAAAACATAGTTAGAGAGGTATCCTAAAGGGGAGCTCAGGGTTTAAATGTTCTTGCAGAAACTCTTCGCGTCATGTGAATGCCGGACTAACAGTCTCTTGATCAAAAGGAACAGAAATCTCACGTATGAGTACCAGTATGCTGTGATGTTCATTTTCTCTTGTAATTGTCGCTTGAGGTCAAGCAACGGTTTAAGTTTGGGGGAGTTTGATCAGTGGTTTTTACACGTTTATTTACCGTTGATTTTAGTCGTCTTTGCTTTATATTGTCAAGTGTTTTACGTCATTCTTCTACATTTTATGCTATGGTTGTGTATTTTACTGTTTGCAGGCTCAAAGGAATAAATCGAGACAAATCAATGCGAAAAAGTACAAAAAGGAGAGTTTCGAAGGAAGTGAAAAATCAAGCTACATGAGGTCTGACACGACCACCTGTGTAACCTAAAACTGGCCGTATTAGGATGAAGCGTGGCCAAGAAAATGCAAAAGAGATGAAATTCACGGGGCTGACACGGCTCGTGTTAGCAAGTGTGAGATCTAGAAATTTTCAGCATGTTTCTCATCGTGACAGGCGTGTAGTATTTTGATCATAACTGGAGCTTCGTAACTCGGAATGACGCGGTTCCGGTGGCAAAATTTCGCTAACGAAAAGGGCTACAACTTTCATGAAGAACGCAAATCCAAATTCTGAAGTTAAGGAGCAACACGGCCCGTGTTACCTAACACGGCCACCCGTGTTAGCAGTGCTGAGTGTGATTTTGAAAAATTAAGTTCAGGAGGCCAACACGGCCACCCGTGTTGCCTGACACGGCCAGTGTTGGCTAAGACGCTGATTTTGCTGATTTTTGTGATTTTTTATTAAGTGTTGACCCAAGGGGCATTTTGGGTACTTCCAATCAACCTAAGTGAGTCTGCACTATTTAGAAGAGTTTTAACGATGAATTAGAGGACTTTTTGGCTAGGAGAAGACACGATTGAAGATTGGAGAAAACAAGGGTTTGGGAGAGAAGAAGGTCTTCATGAACGGAAGCGATTGAAGATCAACTTTCATCTCAATTCTTGTAATGTATCTATTTTATAATTTGTTTTCTTTGAACAATATGAGTAACTAAACCCTAATGCTAGGGGGTGTCCCTGATTTGATTCTGTAATGATTTTGAATTCCTGAGTTCATCAATAGATTTGTTTTCTTATTTAATTTAATTGTACAAAGTTTTTATGCTTTCTTTGTCGGACCAACAAGATTGATTTACGGTTAACAACCAGCTGGACAGCGGTTGTTAAGGTTTTTGTACGATTAGACTATAGTAGATATCACCTAGGACTAGGGATACCCTATAGTTACCGGTTAACTCTTGATAATATAAAGGCTTGATTTCATCATAATTCTCTAAGGACTTAGGATTTAGGATGAATGTTCAAAGGTTTTCCCGCTAAGGAATTAGGGGAAAATATCCTAAAGGGCTGGTAATTAAATGTTATGAACTTGTTGAAGAGATCTAAATCCAAGGTTATTACAGGAACAATCACACACTATACCCCTAGCATAATACTCATATTTGTCAAAAAGCCAATTTACTTTTCTGCTTATTTTAATTATTGTTTAGTGACAATTTGCAAACAAAACCCCAATATTAGTTTTTGTTTAATTGATCTATAATTTGAACTCGATATTACTACGCAGTCCTTGAGATCGACATTCGGGGAATTTTCCCTTTATTACTACAGAGGCGAAATAGTACACTTGCTATTTTTCCGATCAAGTTTTTGGCGCCGTTGCCGGGGACTGCCAAAATATAGAGTTTTAATTTTAGTTCAATTGAAATTTTGTTGCTCGTCAACTAAAATTTTGTTTTTGTTTTTGTTTATTTGAATTTGTTTTATCATCAAAAAAAAAAATTAAAAAAAAAAGTCAGATTATTTTTGCTTCATGAATTCTTCTATACTTTGCTACTAACAAATTGTCTGAGTTTTGGAGCTATGTATTGTTTTGATACATTGCCACCTGTATCTCCTGCATGTTGGTCGCCTGATTCAGGAGTCACCTTGGAAGAGGCGACTAAAATTTTTAAAGCATATAAGAGAGAGGTAAGAATCCTTATGAATGAATGTAAGGAAGCTAACTTTTACCCAGATAGGTTTATTTGGAGAAAGTTAGAGTTGGAAGAAGAGTATGTGGAACCAGAAGAAAAATGCATAACATCAGATGAAGAGGATGCAGTAAGAATAGAAGAATTTGAGGTAAAACAGAAATATGGGGAAGAAGACATAAGGAAACTTGAAGATGATCGAGTTTTGGATGAAACCACAAATTTATCAATTTGTGAAGATGTGGTTATCCAACAAGAAAATCTTCAACAAAAGAGTATCCCTAAGAACTATTTTTACAACAAGGCAGATGAAAGACAAGAAATTGACAAAGTATTGGAAGACATTTATGCCTTGTTCAATAAAATCAAGCTAAAAAGGATTTGGCAGCAACATCATCAGTACTTTAAGTTCATGGGATTGCTACCAAACAAAAGAAAGAAAAAAGATGATGTGTTCTTTGTGTCATATATGCCACCCTAACAAGGGGAATGGACCGTCGAGCCATGCGACGTTAAACGAAGCGCTTCGTGGGAGGCAACCCACGCTTTCAATAACGTAATTTCTTTTTGTGTTTGTTTTGTTTTTCAGGAAATAAAAGGGGAATTTCGGGTGAAAGCTAGAAAGCGTCAGCTGAAGTGCAGTACCCTCTGTGAGTCACCTCTCTCGGGCTTGTTCTTAAACATTGCGGACAATGTTTAGTTCAAGTTTGGGGGAGGATTTACTCTTCCATTTTTCTTTTATGTTGTTATTATGATGTGTAAACCCATACATTGAATTCTTCCCAAATTTGACCGAAATTTTTATTGTTCATAAGAGCTTCTGATTTAAATAGCAATCGGGAATAGTATATAGAGATGAAGGGATGGTTGGTTGAGCGCAGGAAGTTCGGAATAATGTGACAGAAAGGGGGTTTGTTTGAACACCCTTGGTTCCCTAAAAAGTGAGACGAGTCTAACGTGTAGATTTGTACCATAGTGCTTGAATCTTGAGAAGTACTCCTTGAGTAGTTTATTTTGACAGTCTGGCATAATTTAGATTCACATACATGTATGATTGGTTGAGAAACAAATAAAGTTTGCACCAAATGATGAAAAGGCGGTAAAAGGCAACCGGCTCGCTAAGTTGGGTAACCCTCACCCGGTTATTCAGCCCAAAGGAGGTTGATCCCCAAACGTCGTCCAAATAAGGACAATATATAACTGCAAAGTTTGAAAATTTCATCGGTAAATAAAAGTAGCAAATGCTGCTCATTTGGTGCCGGAAAAAAAAAAAGAATTCTTGACTAGTCTTGTGTATGTGATGATCATCATAAATTCCCATTGCCTTAATTTGATTGTCCTAATGAAAAAGGAGGAAAATCGGAAAGAGACTTAAGTACAAAACATAGTTAGAGAGGTATCCTAAAGGGGAGCTCAGGGTTTAAATGTTCTTGCAGAAACTCTTCGCGTCATGTGAATGCCGGACTAACAGTCTCTTGATCAAAAGGAACAGAAATCTCACGTATGAGTACCAGTATGCTGTGATGTTCATTTTCTCTTGTAATTGTCGCTTGAGGTCAAGCAACGGTTTAAGTTTGGGGGAGTTTGATCAGTGGTTTTTACACGTTTATTTACCGTTGATTTTAGTCGTCTTTGCTTTATATTGTCAAGTGTTTTACGTCATTCTTCTACATTTTATGCTATGGTTGTGTATTTTACTGTTTGCAGGCTCAAAGGAATAAATCGAGACAAATCAATGCGAAAAAGTACAAAAAGGAGAGTTTCGAAGGAAGTGAAAAATCAAGCTACATGAGGTCTGACACGACCACCTGTGTAACCTAAAACTGGCCGTATTAGGATGAAGCGTGGCCAAGAAAATGCAAAAGAGATGAAATTCACGGGGCTGACACGGCTCGTGTTAGCAAGTGTGAGATCTAGAAATTTTCAGCATGTTTCTCATCGTGACAGGCGTGTAGTATTTTGATCATAACTGGAGCTTCGTAACTCGGAATGACGCGGTTCCGGTGGCAAAATTTCGCTAACGAAAAGGGCTACAACTTTCATGAAGAACGCAAATCCAAATTCTGAAGTTAAGGAGCAACACGGCCCGTGTTACCTAACACGGCCACCCGTGTTAGCAGTGCTGAGTGTGATTTTGAAAAATTAAGTTCAGGAGGCCAACACGGCCACCCGTGTTGCCTGACACGGCCAGTGTTGGCTAAGACGCTGATTTTGCTGATTTTTGTGATTTTTTATTAAGTGTTGACCCAAGGGGCATTTTGGGTACTTCCAATCAACCTAAGTGAGTCTGCACTATTTAGAAGAGTTTTAACGATGAATTAGAGGACTTTTTGGCTAGGAGAAGACACGATTGAAGATTGGAGAAAACAAGGGTTTGGGAGAGAAGAAGGTCTTCATGAACGGAAGCGATTGAAGATCAACTTTCATCTCAATTCTTGTAATGTATCTATTTTATAATTTGTTTTCTTTGAACAATATGAGTAACTAAACCCTAATGCTAGGGGGTGTCCCTGATTTGATTCTGTAATGATTTTGAATTCCTGAGTTCATCAATAGATTTGTTTTCTTATTTAATTTAATTGTACAAGGTTTTTATGCTTTCTTTGTCGGACCAACAAGATTGATTTACGGTTAACAACCAGCTGGACAGCGGTTGTTAAGGTTTTTGTACGATTAGACTATAGTAGATATCACCTAGGACTAGGGATACCCTATAGTTACCGGTTAACTCTTGATAATATAAAGGCTTGATTTCATCATAATTCTCTAAGGACTTAGGATTTAGGATGAATGTTCAAAGGTTTTCCCGCTAAGGAATTAGGGGAAAATATCCTAAAGGGCTGGTAATTAAATGTTATGAACTTGTTGAAGAGATCTAAATCCAAGGTTATTACAGGAACAATCACACACTATACCCCTAGCATAATACTCATATTTGTCAAAAAGCCAATTTACTTTTCTGCTTATTTTAATTATTGTTTAGTGACAATTTGCAAACAAAACCCCAATATTAGTTTTTGTTTAATTGATCTATAATTTGAACTCGATATTACTACGCAGTCCTTGAGATCGACATTCGGGGAATTTTCCCTTTATTACTACAGAGGCGAAATAGTACACTTGCTATTTTTCCGATCAGAAACCCTAAAAAGCCCCAGGGGATCATTCAAAGACATCAATAATCTTCAAATAGCTCATATGACAAGATCCACTGGACATCACACCTCAATTCAAAGCCTACAGTCATCATTTTCATCTGGTCGACAATTAGGGTTTTTGACCTAATTCACCAGGATAGTTGACTTTTAATTAGGGCATGGATCCAAAACTCAAGACATGATTCAAGAACCTCTACTACCTCAATATAACCCATGTACATCACTCATTTGAGGAGAAGATCTTAATTCGACACAAAAGTCCAAAATCTCACTTTATCTGGAAAAAGTCATCTGTATGGGATCACCTTTGACTTTTAAGATTTTTGGTCAAACCATGACTTTCAAAGATCAATATCATCAATATATGGATATTAAAGTCATTTGACCAAAGAAATTCAAAAAGAATCATCAAGGAGCAAAAAGTCGGGAATTAGGGTTTTTGAGGGCATTGTGGGAACTCAAAATTTCACCTACACAACTCAAAAAACTTCCAACATGAAAGTTGTAGATCTTGCAAAATAAAACAACATCTTACATAGGAACTTTTTTCAAAAGAGCAACCATTTAAGAGTTTTGGAATTTTGAAGCTTTAGGTTATAAAAACTTAGAAATTTTTCTAAGTGTTTTTAACCTAGTTTTCATCCAACTTTGGGCTCATTTTTCACAATTTTCCCAAATGATTCTGAAGAAACCATAAACTAATGATTTGAAGTAGATGTTTAGGGCTTTCCAAATTGTGCTCAACCTTCCCCAAATTCATTTTGAGCTAAGAGTTATGCTTGTTCAAAGTTGGCACCTTGAAGTAAAATTATAGGTCATGCATCCTTTTTTGAACTTTGCAATTTTGTGCACATGACCTCACTTATGGATGATACACGACCCATAACACATATGAAAACATGCCATGCATTCATTTCCACCATGACATGAGAATTGAGGAAGATTCCCAAAACAAGAACATGTGATTATGTAATGATTACATTTGGGAATTTATGGCAAATTGATGAATCACCCAAGGAATCTTCTCACCAACCAATTAGAGCTCACTCTGCATCAGAAATGTTCCCTAAGATCAGATAGGATCAATGGATGGGGGGCTGGCTCGAAATTGCAATGATCACTCTTGGATATTCCTTGAAATTTCTTCATGGCTAAGAAACCAAACTCACTTCACTAAGCAAGCTCACTATACACAATTGCTCTGAATCAATTGCCTATAAATAGAGGGCTCTTTCTCATTTAGAAAACACACCAAAGCAACCATATTCCTTGCTTTCTCTTTCTCTTCTCATGCTTATGGTTTTTCAAAGTTCTTTGGCAAGAAGAATCGTTTTCTTCAAACCAGAGCTTATCTTTGGAAAGTAAGCATTCTAACATCTCAAAGGGGTTCATTTGAGGTGATCCAAGCACCTGGATCACTTCTGTAAGTGGAGGAACGCCATTGTTGCTCTCACTTTGGAGCTGTTGCAGTTGGAGGTCCATAGAGCAATTCAGAAGGTTTCCAACAAAGCCAAGCATCCAGACGTGTTCCTCAGGTCATAGTGAAGTTGTTCAGATGGCTGCAGCTCATCTGTAACTCAAGATTCATCACTCTCCATGTCCACTTGAAGCTCAAATCGAGGGAGGTCCATAGAGCAATTCAGGAGAATTGAAGTTACAATAAGCATTCAGTTAGCATCACTGAGTCCCAAGGAAGCTTTTGGGATCATTCATACAAGCCCAGGTGCTCTCTATCATCCTCACGACCTCCATTTTCAGAGGTAAGTTTCTGAACTCCATCTCTTTAATTTAAGTACTCTCTGTGATAAAGCTCGATTCTATCTTGTTCAGCATCATCAGAGGATTGAAAACCCTCTATCATCATTCATTTATTCATCTTGTTTGTCATTTAATTTCAAATTTAGGGTTCATGTGTTCTTAGAGTTCTCTGAGAAATTAGGTAGCTATAGTTAATATAAATAAATGTTAGTTACATATCTGGATTCGTGAGGAAATTTAGAACAAGATTGATGTTTACATCATGCCATTTAGTTGAGAAACCAGAGAGTTAGGAATTTGAAAATCTTTGAGCTCGAGGAAGAAGACGACTATGGCCATGGCGCGCAAAATTCAAATCTCTAGGCAAAGTTTATTTTATTTTTAATGATAGGCGTTTTCTAAACGAATGAATAACTTGCCCTAGTGGCCTCACATGCGCTCTTAGTCTCCTCATGCCTCAAGTCTGGGGTTTGAATCCCCCTCGCCCCAGACTTTTTGTTTCTTTTATTTTTCCATGATTTACCACTTGTTTGAAAATATAATGAACTGGATGTGTATCATAAACACCAAGTGCGCGTTGGCCCAGTGGTGTTATTTTGAGCTGGTGACTTAGAGGGCGTGTGTTCAAACCTTGGAGGAGACAAACCCAATTTTTTACCACTATTTTTCTTTGTTTTATTCACAAACTTCACACAATTATTTAACCTATCACAAATATCCATTTTCACACACTTGTTATTTAATATATCTATTTTGTGAATAATCAAAAAAATCATAAAAATATTATTTCTTTCATATATTTTTATTAGGTTTAAAATAGTATGTTTTAAGTGTTTTCTTAAATGCTTTGAAAATATATATATTCATTTTGTTTTAACCTAATTATTTTGTGAATAACTTTATGATAAAACCCTAAATTATTTAGGTCTTAATTAGGTATAGATTTCATCTTTGTCTTAATTAAGTTGACTTTTGTCAATATTCAAAACTGTTTTTAGTCTCCGATTAAACAGATGATTAAGGTTTTCAAACAACAAAACCTTATATCATTTCAGATCATTTTTAACTGTTTTCATAAACAGTAAATCATTTTTTTATATGGGCCTCTAATAAAGTGTAAGTCCCATCCCCTTTTCATTTTATTTTTAACTCTCAAATACAGTTAATAAAACTGTTTTCACAACAATATTTCAATTTCAATTGACTGTTTCTCATTTCCAGTACTGTAAAGTACTGGGCCTCTAATAGAGTGTAAGACCCAACACCTTCTTTCTTTTCATAGTTTGTTTTCAAAAACTGTATTTTCAAAATCTCCTTTCTGTTTTCAAAAACATTCTTCTGGTATTTGAAGGGCATTATTCCCGGTGAAACTCTTCAGATACCTATGTGACCTTTGTCCATCTTCACTTCTTCTGTTTTCAAAACCTTTAACTGTTTATAATAAATATTCAACTGTTATCAAAACAACAAAAATTACTGGTAAGGCTTTGTACATACTTCTTCAAAGGCCTCCACTCCATCCAGGTTAGGCTTTACAAGCTTTCAATTTACAGTCTTTATTTAAATTACTGTCAAATATAAACTGTGCATATATTTGTTTAGAACTACGTTTGAGTGTAAACCCTAGGACAGTTAAACTATATATATATTATAGGAATATGACCTAGGATTGAGAATGTCTTCCCGGTGAAGGCTCTTTCCTAATTAGAGGTATGTAGTTCAAACCCCCAAGATGAATTATTCCCGGTGAAACATCTTGGCAAAAACCTTAAAACCCAAAAAATAGGACACATCCACCTGTCGCACGCTCGCGAAAAATGAACAGAGTCGCCACCAATATATTTATCCCATAAGGGAAAGGAATATCAGAAAACCTAACAAAGGAAGGAACAAGGTCTTGCGACCAGAGAATCAAGGTACGGGAGTCGGTTACGCGAGGGGAAGGTATTAGCACCCCTCACGCCCATCGTACTCGATGGTATCCACCTATGTCTGTTTCTATCTAATGGGTGTATACTATGTCTATGTCTACATGCGAATGAATGCAAAAAGAAATACGGGGAAAAGAAGGAAATATTTACAAATGTGCTCGTTCAAGCCCCGCGACTTGATGCCTACGTATCCTTTTCAGGAATCAGAGCGCCGTAGTTCGGCTCAAGATTTTCTGTTTGTTTTTGTGTTTTTTAGTTGGGCGGAGTTAACGCTCGCGCTCTTGCACAAGGGGACAGCCTAGGATGCAATGGAGCGGAGATAACAATGCCCTTAAGAAAGGAGAGAGAGAGAGAGAGAGAGAGAGAGAGTTTGAGTGTTTCGAGGAAATCCCTAAAGCAAGGGAAACTCGAGTTACTCTTTGGTTTGTGTTTTTTTAGAAATTGGGAACTTACGCCTGAATGGGACCCTAAAGCAAGGGAGATCCAAGCACTCGAACGTTCCCTAAAGCAAGGGACGTTCAAGCTTCCATTCCCTTTTTAAGAATTTTCACTTTGATTATTAGTGTTTTAAGTATTTTCTTTGTATTTTTTATGGGGAATTTATTTCAAGTATTTATTAGTGTTTTATGTTGTAAAAGGAAAAGAAATGAAAATGGGAATTTCTACCTAATGTTGTCATGGTTTCTACCTAAGGTTAGGAGTAAAAGAAACATGGAAAATAAAGCAAAAAGTGGAGTATATGAAAATAGCATAAGAGCATGAAAAGAACAAGTAGAAAATATAGTAAAAGTGGACTAAAACTACTACTATTTTTTATTGATTTTTATGAGAGAAATTGAATTACAAGTCAAGTACAAAGACTACAAAACAAATAGCCTAAAAACTAACATTTTTTAATTGGTTTTTATGGGAGAGATTGAATTACGAGTCAAGCAAAAAGACAAAAGCAAATAGCCTAAAAACTAATATTTTTTATGATTGTTTTTCTATGTCAAAATGAGTATTAAAGCCTAAAAGAAGATTAGCAATTTTATTGTGTTTTTATTATCAAGAAAAATAATAAGTGAAAAACAAGTTAAAAATCTAAATTCTAATATGAAATGGTGTAAGTCAGGGGGGTGAGAAAATGAAAATTATGGTATGATTAGTAATCTGGATGCTGGCCCAAAGTTGAGCCCAGAAGCTTGTTTTTTGTTTCAGATTATTCTAACAGCCAAAAAATGGCGTCATGGGCCAAGGAGGGGTGTTAATAGTAGCAATGGCCCAATGCAAATCAGAAAAACGCACAGGGGTTTTGTGGGCTCCCGGGGGGTGTGAGATAGCAATAATCTCGTTGAGCCCATGGTAGTTTGATCCACTTGAATTTTATTTCAGATTTTTATTAAAAGAATATAACAAAAATTAAAAAAGAAAAAGGAATTAAAGAGTTTTAGTGGTGACGGTCCAGCTTCACTCCGAACCCAACGACACTCAGCCTTTTCTCATTATCGTTTTACAACCTTCACCGGAAATCGCTCCGCCGCTTCAGAGACGGCGGAGCACGGCCAATCTCGAAATTAAACACGTCAAAACAACCAAAACCGCTCACTTTCTTCCAAATTTCCCTTAGCTTCCCCAGACTCTGCTCGGTTCTTTCTACATCTAACCAGATACAAAACCCTAAGAGCTAAGTCCAGGATTAATTGATAGAGATAAACGAATTCGCTTAATTGGCAGAGGAGAAAGGTTCGTAGCATGAAGATTAAAGCGCGAGACAGGTTTTAGGCTTACCTGCTGTAACTCCGGCGGTCTTCCCCGGCGGCGACGTTGAAAGAAGCCCCAAAGGACTTCAAAAGGTAATATTATGCATCCACTTTTCCTGCTCTTCGCTTTTCGTTTTCTCCTTCTTCTTCTTCTTGCTGCGATTTTCAATTCTGCGTTTTTGCCTTGTCTGTGGCTGTTGAGCGTTGTGTAAGTCGTTGTGTATGTTGTTCTGAGCTTGACGGCTTGAGAATTCGCGGAGATTGAGCGTATGAGGTTGTTGTTGTTGCGTGTAGTTGATAGGATTAGGAGGTTAAGCTCTGTTGTTTAGAGTTTCAGAGGTTGAAACTCTAGCAACTATGGTGATTCGAGCGTGTGGTAATGTTTGGGGAAGATGAAGGTGATTGGTGAAGTGAGAATGGCGTGTGGAGAGATTGATGAAGATTGGTGTGGTGATTTGAGGATGAAGAGAGTGTGAAGAATAGTGTAGTGTGATGAATGAAGCGTGTAGATTTTGAATTGTGGAGGGAAAGAGAATATATAGATTGAGATTCTGAGAATCAGTTAGAGAGTGAGGATTGGGGGCCGTTGGATTTGAGGGATTCGGTTAGTGATTGGATGGTGCGGATTGAGTCAGTTAGGAGTTAGTTTTGATTCTGTTTTGGTTGTTAGGATTAGAAGAAGTTGGTTAGAGAGCTGGCATAGTTAGTTATAGGTTAAAAAAATCAGTTCAGTGACAGTTAGGGATTGGCATGCTGAGCTGGAATTGGTTGAGTTCTTTGGTTATCAGAACTTCTGTTTTTTTCTGTTAATAGTTAGTAAGGTGATAACTATCCGATGAGGTAGTTAGTAGTTACAAAACTGGGCTGAATTCTGTTATATGTATGGCTGGAAGTTAGTTACAGGGTAGTTAGTTAGGTTTCACTTGAAGTTTACGACTTTGTATTTTTGCTGGATTTTTGTAGGTTTGAAGCTGAATCTGAACTTGTTTGTAGATGCTGAACAACGGAAATTGATGGTCGTCAATGCTGTAACAACTAAAATTGAAGAGACGAGGCCTTGTTCAACAAATGAGTGGCGCACGGCATGTTGGAGTCCTGATTTGGATGTAGCTTGCTGATCCGAAGATGTATTTGAACTGGAGGGTATGGTATGAACACTTGCAGGCCTTGAATATTAAATGATGTACTGAATTCTTTGCCTTTGTTTTGAATTGCTTTATTTCCCTTCTTTTCTTGATTGTACAGGTTCGGTTTCGACTGAATTTGATGATGGTATTGAATGTATCTTGTCCCTTTTTTTGGAAGTGAACTGCAGGTGAGGTGTGGGCTGGTTAATTGAACTGTGTGGACTGAATATGTTATGTGCAGTAGGTTTTTTTTTTGAATGTTTTGAATGTGTGGGTTCTGTTAGGAGGCTTAGGAAATGGGTTATTTCTGTTAGGTAATTGGTTATTCTGTTACTTCTGCAGGGTAATTAGTAGGTTTAGTTAACTGTTAGTTACAAGCTGAGGGGTGAGGAGGTTTAGAAAGGTGAGGATGAATATGGTTTGATATGGTTGCTGTTTTTTCGTTTTGATTTAATGTTGACTTGGTTTGAACCGAACTGGTTTTATGTGTGGCAGGTTTTTATTTTGGTAGAAGCAATTTGGCATAGCATGAAGGTGGTATTTTTGCGGTTCATGGTACAAAGCTTGGGGCATTATTGCAAATCTATTTTGGACAGCATGATGAAGATGGATTATGGCATGAAGACTGTTTTTTTTTGTGTAATTGTAATGCGTTTTTGTAATAGACGTCTTGGATTTGAATTGTATTTGTGAGATTTTGTAATGGAGTGATGGATTTTTGGATGATAATATGATGGTTTAATTTTCCTCTTTTGTAATGGATGTTGGATATTTGTGGAGTATGGACAATTGAATATGTATGGTGGATTTGCAATGACATTGTAATTGAACTAGAGAATTGTTCTATTTTTTTTTTGTGAAATCCAGAATAACTTGTGATCACTTGTGGTGGAATTTGAGATGGAATAATATGTACAATGTGATTCAGGAACTTTTGAATGATGTAAGTGTATGGCTTTTTGTAATGGGATTGGACATGTATTTTCCCTCTTTCCCAAAATTCAAACTCTCATGATCAACCTTTTTATTTTATTTTCTAAAACCTTGAATGGATAGAAAACCTCAAGTTATAAAGATAAGCCATGGTTGAGAAGTCAACCTCCCATAATTGACTTTGACAAAAAGCAACAATTCAGTCAAGTATCTTCTAGCTCGAAATGATTCATAAGTCCCTTCATGTTTCCAATCTTTTCTCTTGAATATGCCTTGTAGTCTTGATGATGAAAACCCTTAATCCATAAGAACAACCATGAACTCTCTCTAAGTCCCAGCTTCGAATCACATAGGAAAACCAAATGAATCATTCTTTGTTGGATATGTACACCTCAAAATCAATATGAAATCTTAATAATTCAAAATCTTTGATCCCAATGTCAATTGTTGATTAATGATGCATGATGTTTAGATGACCTAATGGAAAGTATGTACATGAGATTATGAAGCTAAAGCCAGTTAGAAATTAGGGGTAGGACAAATTTGGGGTATGACAGCTGCCCCTATTTAATCATCTTAAACCTGAAGGTGAGATTGGCGTTAGCCTTTCGAACATTCGAGGTGGAAGAAGATTAAATACCAAGACCAGAAATTTGTCCTGAAGAGAAGATGGTGTAAATGTTATTCTTATTTTTTGTTTTGATATCTGCTGGGGAAAGAGAATTCTCTTTTTGTTTTTTCTGGTGGAAGAATTTACAGTGAACAATGGATTTGGATGGAGATAGCTTATAACGTGGTAGCGGTGCCGACACGGGGTTTTCAAAGAGAATGGTTGTATGAAACAATGATCGAAAGAAAAAGACCTCGTGCGATTTACGACTCAACGTCAGGACTGACAGGAATAAGATCTCGTGGCGATCTATGACTCAACATCGAAAGAAGATCTCGTGGCGATCAACTCGTCAACATAAGAAAAGGGAATAAGATCTCGTGGCGATCTTATGACTCAACATCGAAAGAAGATATCGTGGCGATCAACTCGTCAACATCAGAAAAGGGAATAAGATCTCGTGGCGATCTTGTGACTCAACATCGAAAGAAGATCTCGTGGCGATCAACTCGTCAACAGAAGAAAAGGGAATAAGATCTCGTGGCGATCTTATGACTCAACATCGAGAAGATCTCGTGGCGATCAACTCGTCGACAGAAGAAGAGGGAATAAGATCTCGTGGCGATCTATGACTCAACATCGAAAGAAGATCTCGTGGCGATCAACTCGTCAACAGAAGAAAAGGGAATAAGATCTCGTGGCGATCTTATGACTCAACATCGAGAAGATCTCGTGGCGATCAACTCGTCGACAGAAGAAAAGGGAATAAGATCTCGTGGCGATCTATGACTCAACCTCGAAAGAAAATCTCGTGCGATTTTCCACACTTTGGAAAGGAATAAGATCTCGTGGCGATCTATGACTCAACATCGAAAGAAAATCTCGTGCGATTTTCCACACTTTGGAAAGGAATAAGATCTCGTGGCGATCTATGACTCAATCATCGAAAGAAAATCTCGTGCGATTTTCCACACTTTGGAAAGGAATAAGATCTCGTGGCGATCTATGACTCAACATCGAAAGAAAATCTCGTGCGATTTTCCACACTTTGGAAAGGAATAAGATCTCGTGGCGATCTATGACTCAACATCGAAAGAAAATCTCGTGCGATTTTCCACACTTTGGAAAGGAATAAGATCTCGTGGCGATCTATGACTCAACATCGAAAGAAAATCTCGTGCGATTTTCCACACTTTGGAAAGGAATAAGATCTCGTGGCGATCTATGACTCAACATCGAAAGAAAATCTCGTGCGATTTTCCACACTTTGGAAAGGAATAAGATCTCGTGGCGATCTATGACTCAACATCGACTCGACCTTGAGGGACAAAAGAAGACATTGTGTCAGACACTCATTAGAGATTGAAGATACCTCGCATCGGCACCATGGTTGGAAGAGCTTTGAAAATGTAGTAGCAGATATCAATCGGAATTTGTAAGGACAACTTTTTGTGTGGGGATGTATTATTGTCTTGACTGGGTGCGGATTTGTATTATCTGGCTTATGCTTTGTTATGCATGTTTGAATTTTTCTATGGCGTAGTGTTCCGCTTTTGACGGATATGTTACGCTTTTGAGGATGCAAATGCTATATGCAATGGATTCTATATGCAAAGAGTGCCAACTAAAGGCCTTCGGTGGAACCGGAGAGTAGGATCATTGGGGTCCGTTGCCTTGTGATCTTGAACCATCATCGTGAATTGATATTGGAACCCTATAGTACCAAAGATTGTTGGTAATTGCGTTGAGGGTTGGAATATATCCCGGCTGGGGATAAAATGACTTTGCTCGACTTTCCTTACATCCTATGCTGCTTGGGGAATCACGAGTCTTGAGAGGGTATGGACCTTTTCAGGTGCCCCATGCTTACCAGTACTGATGAATTATACTCTGGAACTTTCACGTGGGATGATGATGACTTTTGTGACACATCATGAGTCAAGATGATGGCTAGAACCTGCAACCTGCACAGAAAACAACGTTTGGATGCAAATGGTGCCCCTTCGAGCACTTTTATGTTTACGTAACATCATGTTTCGTTTTGATTTTGTGATTATTGCCCCCGTGTTCTCAATGCAATGTTTAATAACGAATTAAATCACACCTCGCATGCGTAAAATGAAAAGAAAGAAAGAAAGCTTTTGCATCAAAAGATCATTTTATTGATGGAATGCCTGTGAACAGGCTTCTGTACAAGGAAGCAACTCCTAAATGAGGTAGTTGCGAAAAAGAAAATACAAATGCAAAGAGCAAAATGGCAAAGAGAAATGCTCGGATTTCCACTAAAACTGATATTGCTACAGTTCCCATATCCTCGATCCTCTCAATGCTTTGCTTCAGAAGGGTAACGGTTGGATTGATCCGTCTGTTCTGCCAAGGGCGTATAGTGGTCTTTGTGAAGGATATTCAGACTGCAGCCTCTCGCTTTTGATCCCTAACTTTTGCCTGGATCGCCCTTTCGGGTTTTCAACCCAGCGGGATGCCCCTTTTTGCCTAAGCCGCCCTTTCGGGTTTTCAACTTAGCGGGTTATTTTTCTTTATTTTATCCCTAATTTTTGCCCAAACCCTTTTGGTTTGCCGGGATGCCCTCATTTTTGCCTAGGTACGTCGACCTAGCGGGTCTTTTATGCGTAGTATTTTTTGACTGAGTCTGAATTGACTGGAAGCGGAACGTCTTCCCCATCCATCTTTGTCAGGATTAAAGCACCACCTGAAAATGCTTTCTTCACAATGTATGGTCCCTCATAGTTGGGAGTCCATTTGCCCCTTGGATCAGTGTGAATTGGCAAGATCTTCATTACGACTAGGTCACCTGTGTGGAATTCTCGAGGCCGAATCTTCTTGTCATACGCTTTCTTGATCCTCTTTTGGTACAACTGGCCATGGCAGATAGCAGATAAGCGTTTTTCCTCAATTAGATTGAGATGATCAAGCCTCGTTTGAACCCATTCTGTTTCATCGAGTTTGGCGTCCATCAAGACTCTCAATGAAGGAATTTCCACTTCGACAGGTAGTACGGCCTCCATGCCGTAGACAAGAGAGAAGGGAGTTGCCCCAGTTGAAGTACGAACAGAAGTTCTATAGCCATGCAAAGCAAATGGCAACATCTCATGCCAATCTTTATACGTTCTAACCATTTTCTGGACAATCTTCTTTATATTCTTGTTAGCAGCTTCGACTGCGCCATTCATCTTTGGCCGATAGGGTGATGAATTGTGATGTTCAATCTTGAACTCTTCACACAACTCCGCCATCATCTTGTTATTAAGATTGGACCCATTATCAGTGATGATCTTTTTTGGAACCCCATATCGGCATATGATCTCTTTCTTGATGAAGCGAGTAACGACTTGCTTGGTTACGTTCTTGTAAGAAGCAGCTTCAACCCATTTGGTGAAGTAGTCGATAGCAACAAGAATAAATCTGTGCCCATTCGAAGCTTGTGGCTCAATCCGTCCAATCATGTCTATGCCCCACATAGCAAAAGGCCAAGGCGACGTCAGGACATTCAGGGGAGTTGGAGGAACATGAATTCTGTCAGCATACACTTGACATTTGTGACATTTCTTCACGTACACATAGCAATCACTTTCAATCGTCATCCAATAATATCCTGCTCGCAAGATCTTTTTGGCCATAGAATGTCCACTGGAATGAGTTCCAAAAGATCCTTCATGAATTTCCCGCATGATCAATTCTGCTTCGTGTCTATCCACGCATCTGAGCAAAACTGAATCATAGTTTCTTTTGTACAGGACGTCTCCTGACAAGAAGAATTTGGATGCTAACCTTCGAAGCGTTCGCTTATCACCAATCGTAGCATCTTCGGGATATTCTTGCTTCTCAACATACCTCTTGATGTCGTAATACCATGGCTTTTCATCATACACATCTTCAGTAGTGAGGCAGTGGGCAGGGAATACATGTGCGGGTTCTTTGTAACGGAGGATCCTTATGTCTGGCACTTCTTTAGGGGAGCTAACTCTGAACATAGCTGCCAAAGTAGCCAAGGCATCTGCCAATTGATTCTCCTCTCGGGGGATATGATTGAAAGTGATTTCCTCGAAAGCAGGCAACAACTCCAAGATATAGTCCTTGTAAGGAACTAAATTGGGGTGTCGTGTCTCCCAATCACCTCTTACTTGATGTATGACCAAGGCAGAATCCCCATAAACCTCAAGGATCTTGATCCTCATATCAATGGCTGCTTCGAGACCCATTATGCAAGCTTCGTATTCTGCGACATTGTTTGTGCAATCAAAGCATATTCTAGCTGTGAAAGGGATGTGAGTTTGACGAGGAGAAGTCAAAACTGCCCCAATACCATGGCCCATAGCATTTGATGCACCATCGAACGTGAGGGTCCATCGCTCTCCTGGTTCGGGTCCTTCATTATCATCTAATTTCATGATATCTTCATCAGGAAAGTCAAACTTCATTGACTGATACTCTTCTAATGGCTGATGAGCAAGATGATCTGCAAGGACGCTTCCTTTGATGGCCTTCTGCGTGACATACTGGATGTCATATTCTGATAAAAGCATTTGCCACCGGGCTAGTCTTCCTGTAAGGGCCGGTTTTTCAAAGATGTACTTTATCGGGTCCATTTTTGAGATCAATAGAGTGGTGTGAGTCAGCATATACTGTCTCAGTCGGCGAGCAGCCCATACCAAAGCACAGCAAGTTTTCTCGAGTAGTGAGTAGCGGGATTCACAATCGGTAAACTTTTTGCTCAGGTAATAAATGGCGCACTCTTTTCGACCAGACTCGTCATGTTGGCCCAGCACACACCCCATAGATCCTTCAAGCACAGTTAAGTACATAAGAAGCGGTCTTCCAGGAACCGGAGGCATGAGAATTGGTGGTTCTTGGAGATACTGCTTGATCTTTTCAAAGGCTTCTTGACAATGATCATCCCATCGGATATCTTGATTTTTGCGCAGCAACTTAAAGATGGGTTCACAAGTGTCAGTGAGATGAGAAATGAACCTGGCTATATAATTCAGTCTCCCAAGAAACCCTCGAACTTCTTTTTCATTCTTCGGTGCTGGCATATTCTGTATTGCTCTTACTTTATCAGGGTCAACCTCAATCCCTCGTTGACTCACAATGAATCCAAGTAACTTTCCTGATCGCACTCCAAAAGTGCACTTGTTTGGATTAAGCCTCAACTTGAATTTTCGCAAACGAGCAAACAGTTTCTCAAGATATACCAAATGTTCCTCCTCAGTTTGGGATTTTGCAATCATATCATCGACGTACACCTCAATCTCTTTATGGATCATATCATGGAAAAGGGTCACCATCGCTTGTTGATATGTTGCACCCGCATTCTTAAGACCAAAAGGCATCACCTTATAACAATACGTACCCCACGGAGTAGTAAAGGTAGTCTTGGTCATATCTTCGGGAGCCATCTTTATTTGATTATAGCCAGAAAAACCATCCATGAAGGAGAACACCGAGTACTGAGCAGTGTTGTCGACTAGCACATCAATATGAGGCAGAGGGAAATCATCTTTCGGACTTGCCCTATTCAAATCTCGGTAGTCAACACACATGCGTACCTTTCCGTCCTTCTTGGGAACAGGTACTATGTTTGCAATCCAAGGAGGATACTCACACACGGATAAGAAACCCGCCTTCAACTGTTTTTCGACTTCCTCCTTGATTTTCAAAGCCATATCAGGTCGAGTTCTTCGTGGTTTTTGCTTTACAGGCGGACATTCTGGTTTGAGCGGTAACCTGTGCATAACTATGTCCGTGTCTAAACCAGGCATGTCTTCATATGACCAGGCGAAGATATCAACATACTCTCGAAGCAACTCAATCAACCTTCTCTTTACATCACTTTGCAAAGCGGCCCCTATCTTGACTTCTCTCTTTGCTTCTTCTGAACCGAGGTTGATGATTTCTATGGCTTCCTGATGCGGCTGAATAGATTTCTCCTCTTGTCTCAGAAATCTTGCCAATTCCTCAGGGACTTCGCAATCTCCCCCACTATCCTCATCAGCTTGGTCAATTGGATTCTCAAGGATATTAAGACGTGGAACTGTAACATTATCATTTTCGGTGGAATTCGAGCCGGATCTGCACGATGGATGATTTATGCCTTAGAATGCATCACATAAAAAGAAAGAAAAAAGAAAAAGCTTTGCCATTTTTGAAAAAGTTTTTAAAGTAAAAACAAAAATGAAAGAAATGGAACAGTAATTGCATGCGAAGATATGATTTTCATTCAATATTAAACAGATTGAAACAACATGGGGGCCCTTCTTTGTACAAATGGTCAAAATGCTTAGGGCGAAAGCATATGACTTATCGAAACAAGAAAATTACATCTCCATAAAAGTGACTCTGGGGATGTCCAAGATAGTCCAATTGTTGAGCTCCTGTCCAGGCGCAGCATGGCAAATGAATTTGGAGAGATCTTCTTCATCATCATCATCCACGGCGAGAACTTGACTTCCAGAACTGGTGCTTGCACTGACAAACACTTGAGAAATGGGGGGAATCACCTTCTTTCCAGGAATTATGCTGAGCTGAGTAGAAGAGGATGGTTGATACCCAAGGCCATACTTGTCTCGCTTCTCATGAACATCAATCAGCTTGCCCCAGGCACTATGGGGAGTACCAGCTTCTAAGAAGGCCTTAGCATCATTTAGAGACGAGAGGGGTGCTCCGAGTTCCTTCTTATTCTCAACCACGGGGAATTTATCAACCGACACGATCTCTAAGGCCTGAAAAGGTGTCTCTTGTACCTCTCCCTCCACTTCAACATAACGGTATGACGCCAGATTATTGACAATCAAATCCTCTTCACCAGTGATCACAACAATCTTGTCATTCACAACAAATTTCAAACACTGGTGGAGAGTAGATGTCACAGCTCCAGCAGCATGAATCCAAGGACGACCCAAGAGGCAAGTGTATGAAGGGTTTATATCCATAACGTAGAAGGCAATGTAGAACATGTGAGGACCAATCAAGACAGGCAGATCAATTTCTCCTTCTACGGACCTTCTAGAACCATCAAATGCTCTGACACTCATAGTGCATGGTCTCATCATAATCCCATCCATACTCAGCTTAAACAAAGTGGCCTTGGGCATCACATTAAGAGAAGAACCTGTATCAATCAGAACTCGAGACAACACAGCATCCAGACACTTGACGGAGATATGCAATGCTTTGTTGTGTGCTCTACCCTCAGGTGGAAGTTCATCATCAGAAAAACCCAAACAATTACCAGCAGCAATGTTGGTCACAACCCCTTCAAACTGAGGCACGGTAATGTCTTGAGTCACGTGAGCGGAAGCCAGAACTTTCATCAGAGCATCACGATGAGCTTCAGAATGTACCAAGAGAGACAAGATGGAGATCTTGGCTTGGGTCTGATCAAGTTGGTCAATCACTTTGTAATCTCTCTTCTTAATGATCTTCAAGAGCTGCTCGGCATCTTGTACATTACGTGTTACAGGAGGATCAACAGCAACTTGCTTTCCTTTTGCTTGTGTACTAGCCTCTTTATTGGTCTCTTTAGGAAGTGGTGGAGGGGCAGCAAAGATCCGACCACTACGGGTAATGCCACTAGTGCCAGTAATATTAGTGATGCTCGAATTACCCACTGGAGGACAATCATATTTCTTCCCTCGAATATACACGGCATTATAACTCCAAGGGACAACCTTAGAATCATTCACAGGAGAAGGAACAAGAGACGAGGTTGGAGGAGTCGAAGGAGTACTTGGAACCTGAATAACCAACGGAGTCCTCGGAGCTTGAACGACCAAAGGAGTACTCGGAGCATGAATGACCAAAGAAGTGTCCCGAGTCTTTGACATTTCAGCAGGATAGTAAGGGATCTCTAAAGTGGCCACATCTTCATTAGGAACAACCCTTTCCACCCTAAGGACGCCTTCGTCCATCAGCTTCTGGATTTCCTCTCTCAACCTAGTGCATTCCTCAGGATTAGAAGAACATTGCAAACAGTAGTCATGTAGTTCACACAAAACCTTTTGTTGCATAAGATACTCTCTGACAACTGCTAGCGGCATCCTAACCTCATTAACATCATTTACCAGGATCTGATCATCACATAACTCAATAGCATTGGTCGTACCAGCATGAGGAGGCATAGGATTATTCTGCACATTAGGACCAGTAGGAGCGAACGAGATAAGCTTGTCGTCAAGGAGGTCCTGAACCTTTAATTTGAATGCTCTACACTTTTCAATAGTATGGCCTGGAGCCCCTGAATGAAATTCACATCGAGCATTAACATCATAACCAGGAGGGAGAGGACTAGGCGGAGGCCCAAGTTCACGGAGTTGTACCAATTGGCCAGCAAGCAACTGAGGGAGGAGTTGGGCATATGACATCGGAACCGGATCAATACGCCTATCTTGGAATCTTGTTCTTTGTGGGCCCCTTTGACCTTGAGGCCTAGGGTTCTGTTGACGATTCTGAGGAGCAGCAGCTTGTTGTTGTGGTACGAAAGGCTGTTGGGGTGCCATCCATGGTTGTGGAAGAGCAGCAGCATATGCTTGAGGGACGTATGGGCTAGGAACAGCATAAGGCATCGGATAATAAGGAGGTGGAACAGCAGAATATGCAGGAGCTCGGCTTTGGTCAACAGAGGCAGTGCTAGTCTCACCTTCCTTCTTCTTCACAAACCCAGAATACGGCTTCTTACCGTTACCACTTGAGGTGCTAGGAGTAGTGACACCTTGAATGGTACCAGCTTTGACGCAGTTTTCAACCCTCTCACCAATGATGACCACATCCGAAAAGGAAGGAGAAGTATTACTAACCATGTGCTGAAGATACGGCCCTTTCAGAGTTCCCATAAACAGATCAATCAACTCGCGGTCCAAGAGAGGAGGTTGGACACGGGAAGCAAGTTCACGCCACCTCTGGGCGTATTCTTTAAAAGACTCTTCAGATTTCTGTGACATATTTTGCAGCTGTGCACGGCTAGGAGCCATAGCAGTATTGTAGTGGTATTGTTTCAAGAAGGCATCAACAAGTTCTCCCCAAGTACTAACATTAGACCTCTCGAGTTTCATATACCACTCTAACGGGGCTCCAGTGAGACTATCCTGGAAGAAATGCATAAGCAGAGGTTCGTTCTCAGCGTGAGCGGCCATCTTACGGCAGTAGGAACGAATGTGAGTCTCTGGGCAGGTAACTCCCTTGTACTTATCAAAATCCGGCACTTTGAACTTCGGGGGGATGACAATCCCAGGTACCAAGCACATAGCAGCAGTGTCGAAACTCGAAGTTTTAGCAACCTCAACGGCCTTAAGGCGTTCTTCAAGAGCTTGGTACATCTTAGCAGTCTCGGTCAGCTCAGCAGTAAGATCATGTTCAAGATCAATAACCTCATGGTGGTCATCCACTACTTTAAGTGTCTCATTGATAGGAGTCTCCTTAGTCTTCACCCCTCCATCAGCAGAATTGGTGGGAACATCCTTGACCAAACTAGCGACGCTCTTTCTGAGCTCATCTTGTCCTTGAACAACGGCATGGAGAGTCTCCATAAGTTGGGTCATTCTTTCCCCCATAATATCCATATCCCTACGAAGGGCAGCTTGATTCTGTTCAAATTGTTCCATGATTCTCTCGTTACTCCTGGTGCGGTAAGGATGTAAGAAAGTCAGCTTCGTCGTCGGAAAAGAAATCTGGAGGAAGGGACCCCAATTAGAATCTGATAAAAACCTGTAAATGCAGTATGCTATGAGTGCATGGGTGTATGTGTGCATGTTTTATTATTTTCAAGACTTTTTAGCTTTGTCTCAAACCAACAACACAAGATAACGGAGAAGATAGTGAAGCAAAACCAAGATAAGCACAACCGAGATAAACAAACAAGATAAGGAAGCATAATCGATTAATTCCACAACCAAGTTTTTGAAGTACAAAATATTCTGCTCCCATGAGCCAACAAATACAGAAATAAAATCAGGAATCCCATCCAACAAATCTGGTGGTGATTCTACAACAAAATCAACATTCAAGCAGGATCTCCCATGTCCAAATGGCGAAGAGGGCTATCTCCAATGTGCTTATCACTCCAAGTCTTCATTTCTTCAAAGAGCTTCTTGGTCTCAGCACGGGTGGGCCTCTTAATGATCTCTTGAATCAGCAGGTCTTTTCTGAAATGCATTGTTTCCATGTTGCGGTTCTTCACCTCCCAATACCTAGCTTCCTCTTGAACTTGGACATTATCTTGGTCTTTTTCTCTTATCTGGCCTTTCAGCTTTCTGATCTCTTCATAACACTTCTCTATGGTATTCTGACGATCCAACAAGAGTTTGTCTGCCTTCTTGCGACGAGATTTCTCTGAATTGGCATTTTCAGTCTGAATCTGGAGTCTTTTAGTCAATTCTGCCAACTGAGCCTCGTAATGTTCCTTTATCTTTTTCTCTTGGGTTTCAGTAGTTTTAGAATTCACAGTCATTCTTGGCCTCTTCTGAGAAGTACTTCCTCTAGCATACAATTCTTCAAGCTCTATTTCTCTCATTTTCAACTTATGAAGAGCAGAAAGCTTCTCTTGCCTATCAGTACTCATCTTAACTTGCATTGTTTCCATTTGTTCGGTCAATTTTCGATTCTCTTCCACAGTTTGATTATAACAGGGCATGGAGACAATGTTGGGTTGTTTACCAGCAGGGGGGTACAAAGGATCCTTGGGAGGGAAAGGCATCCCTCGAACAGCAACCACAGATTCGACCCATTTAGTATAGTCCTCATAAGTAGCACAATCTCGCTGACCAAAATGTTTCTTATCTCTCCAGCAAATACTCTTCCAAGCCTGCACAGCTTCTGCCATTTGCCCATTGTCGGTGGCCACATGATAGAAAATGTTCTCAGCTATCTCTGTTTGCTCCGGTGGACTGATAAAAGCATATCCAAATGTTCTTCTGGCCAAGACGGGGTTATAGTTTATTCCACCCCTAAGACCCATGAGAGGTACGTTTTTGAACTTTCCGCAACTCATAATAACTTCCCTGTCATCTAAAGCGCTATTGTACCAGACAATATCTTTAGCCCTCAGCCCCATAATCCTTTCAGCCCATTTAGATGTGTGCCTATTATCAACGAAAGCGCCACGCTCAGGCAGATGTGACCTGAACCATCGGTATAACAACGGAGCACAGAATCTAACCAGACCTCCCTTACCTCCCTTCTGAATACCCTTGTGATGAATGGAGTGATAAACATCCCCCAAAAGTGTGGGAACCGGATTCTGCAAGATGAATATATGAATTGCATTCATGTCAACAAAATTAGGAATGTCTGAGAACAACACGATGCCATATATACTTAGAGCCAAGATAGCCCTAAATGTGTCCCATTCCTTTGCTTCAGCAGCTTCACAACCCCTTTTAACCAGAAACTCCATGCAAAAACCAAAACCTCCTCCCTTCTTGGTAAGATTTGCTTCCACAACCGACTTGCTCAAATAAAGAGCCTTAGCAATTTCAATGGAATCGGGGGCCTTCATGGTGCTATAGTATGGCACTTCCTTCTTTATAGGGATGCCAAGAAACAGGGAATACTCTTCCAATGTAGGAACCAGGAGGTAGTCGGTGAACGTGAAGCAGCGAAGGGAAGGATTATAGAACTGCAGCAAAGTATGAACCCCTTCTTGCTCGTACTTGGTGAACGGCATCTTGAGAAGACTCAGAATGTACCCATATTCCTTTCTGAAGTTGGTTGTCTCATCTGGCGTAATCTTCTTTGCTAAACACCCAATGGAATCCAGATTCGGATTCAGGAAAGAATAAGAGGGGTTGCGTCTAACAGTCTTCATTGGTGTGGCCATGTGTTGGTCGGAGACAAAGCCAAAAGTTCCTGAAAATAAATGAACATGCATGTTAAATGATATGGCGGAATGCATTTCATCGGGAGAATCCTAAAGTCTTTTCACTATTTCTTTTCTTTTTCTTTTTCTTTTTCTTTTTTCTCTTTTTTCATTTCCTTTTCCTTTTTTCTTTCTTTTCCATTTCCTTTTTCTTTTTTCTCTTTTTTGGAAATAGACTTTAGGATTCTCCACGAATGAAGTGAGGTGGATGCAATAGCATGATGTGTCATGTGTCATGTGTGTGATACAGTGAGAGACTGAATGTCCCTCGCAACTCTGAATAACTGGGTAATACTGAATGTAGCAGGTTCAAAATTCGGCTTCAGATTGCAAAATGGAAATCCGGGTATGATGAAGGCTAGTATCCTGTCCCACCCCAAACTCACGGGTATGAATTCTAGACACGGACAGGTGGTCCCTAATGGTCACTAGGGTCTACAGTTCCCATGGGGTACAAAGTGTTTGTGGCAGCAAGGGTGCCAGACACAGTGTTCCATGAAAGAACCTCGCCCAGTTGTGGTACCCCATGTTGAACTCGATCGTAGCAAGGGCCACGGGAGTCAACATGAGCATCCACGCTAATCCTATGTGTCACTTGGCCTGGGTAGTGGGCCTTTTACCTCACAAAACATCCCACCCAACCTGCAAAACAGAACAGAAGACCCCGAGGAACACAGAATATATCCATATGCATGATGTGCAAACAGAAATAAACATGATATGCAAGCAGAAAATAAACATGCAAACATATATACAAGATATAGACATAAAACCAGTAAACACCCAGTAAAT
The DNA here is from genome assembly GCF_029867415.1 of Vicia villosa. Taxonomy (NCBI): domain Eukaryota; kingdom Viridiplantae; phylum Streptophyta; class Magnoliopsida; order Fabales; family Fabaceae; genus Vicia; species Vicia villosa. Next base: position 18,203,328 of record NC_081181.1, on the reverse strand, counting down.
AAACAAACAAACGCAGGCTAGGATCGACTCACTAAGGATGGACCAGCAACAGGTCTAGCAACATCCCCAGCAGAGTCGCCAGTTGTCGCACGCTCGCGAAAAATGAACAGAGTCGCCACCAATATATTTATCCCATAAGGGAAAGGAATATCAGAAAACCTAACAAAGGAAGGAACAAGGTCTTGCGACCAGAGAATCAAGGTACGGGAGTCGGTTACGCGAGGGGAAGGTATTAGCACCCCTCACGCCCATCGTACTCGATGGTATCCACCTATGTCTGTTTCTATCTAATGGGTGTATACTATGTCTATGTCTACATGCGAATGAATGCAAAAAGAAATACGGGGAAAAGAAGGAAATATTTACAAATGTGCTCGTTCAAGCCCCGCGACTTGATGCCTACGTATCCTTTTCAGGAATCAGAGCGCCGTAGTTCGGCTCAAGATTTTCTGTTTGTTTTTGTGTTTTTTAGTTGGGCGGAGTTAACGCTCGCGCTCTTGCACAAGGGGACAGCCTAGGATGCAATGGAGCGGAGATAACAATGCCCTTAAGAAAGAGAGAGAGAGAGAGAGAGAGAGAGAGAGAGAGAGAGAGAGAGAGAGAGAGAGAGAGAGAGAGAGAGAGTTTGAGTGTTTCGAGGAAATCCCTAAAGCAAGGGAAACTCGAGTTACTCTTTGGTTTGTGTTTTTTTAGAAATTGGGAACTTACGCCTGAATGGGACCCTAAAGCAAGGGAGATCCAAGCACTCGAACGTTCCCTAAAGCAAGGGACGTTCAAGCTTCCATTCCCTTTTTAAGAATTTTCACTTTGATTATTAGTGTTTTAAGTATTTTCTTTGTATTTTTTATGGGGAATTTATTTCAAGTATTTATTAGTGTTTTATGTTGTAAAAGGA